>NC_050574.1:63442920-63742920 GCF_011100635.1 Trichosurus vulpecula | reverse complement strand
CCTCTGAATCAGCAATAGACCCTGTTAATCTAAAAGATTGTTTTCATCTCTTCCCAAAGATTCAGAAAAATACCACGAGGTCACTGAAAACTCAAACCTCTCCAAAATGAAGACGCTAAAAAGAGATTATTGGAGTCTCTGTGAATTATTTTTTAGACAAGAGATAGAAAGATGCACTACTGTCACAACTTTGAGAGGCAACTACCCTCCAAAAAGAGATACCCTGAATAAGTTTTGCAGACAGAGGTATGGTATACTATGGGCGTACACACTAAAGATGACCAGGTGAGGCTTTAGGGTAAAAGTCATATAATGACTGCATAGCTTCGTACAATTTCCCCAGAATATAAAGTCAGGGGAATTTTGGAGCTGGAGGTGACCTTTGAGAATGCCTAGTCCAAACCTTTCATTTCATAGATTGGAAAACATAAAGAGGAAGACACTTGTCCCAGCTCACATCATGAATGGCAGTGTGACAAAGCAGGATTTGAACTCAAGCCTCTGAATTCTTAGCCTGGTGATCCTTGTTCAATAGTATCTAAACAACATCTTCACCACCATCACCTGATTTATTTTAATCCTTTGGAAAGTCCTTGGTGAAATCTTAGGAATCCAATAAAAAGTCACTTTCTAAATTAAAAGACAAATCTCATGAAATTAAACAGGCTTTAAAAAATAATTACAGGAAGTTTCATAGTGACAGGTGCAATCTTTCCCCCATGCCTAGATTATTCTCTCTTCTCAACTCCAACGATTGGCTTGTTTCAAGACAGCTTGAATCCCACCTTCTGGAGGAGGATGTGCCCAGTGACCCTTCCCCTCTCTCACCGCTACTGCTTTCCCCTGGAGATTATCTTCCATTTGCACCATATACAGCTCATATGTACAATTTTCTGCATGCTGTTTCTCCTACCAAATGTGAGCACCTTGAGGACAAGGACTCTAGCACCTTGAATATCCCACCCCTGTAAGCTTCAGCTTCTTCATCAATGTGAAGAGCAGAGTGCATAGTATCTAGAGTCAATTTCAACTCCAAAATGACATAACCGTGTAACTCTAAGTAAAGACAGAAATTCAGAAGGTTAAGAACTAAAGTTCTGGGTCTTCAGAATATCAAAGACAGCATGAGAGAAGAAGGTGAAAGAAAAGATAGAAATTTCCCTCTACAACTCTTCCACCCAAGTCTTCTAGAACACAGTGGTATCTTTTCCACAACTTGGACAGACCATTAGAGTGGTCAGAACTGTGGCAGGAATATGCTAACTCATCTACTGACTGAATCTATAAAACATCTTCCCTACCCCAATCAGGGATTGGGGATCAGGCATTTGGAGCCTGCAGCTATGTATACCCAAAGCTACCTCACAGTTTATATTGAGTCCTCTTTTATCTTGGAATTTCTAGTTTAACAGATCTTCATCCTTCTCATTCTGGAAATGGAAATTCCCAGTGCTTAGGATAATGGAAATTACTTTTAATTAACTTAATAATTCAAATATTACCTTGTTATATCCTCTGATAATTGTGCTGGGTCAGGTGGATAAAACTTCACATTGAATGTAAAATTCCAAGGGGCTCCTGTAAACATACAAAAGCATTTTATAACTTATGGAAACTAACACAGGAAAAACTGACCCATAAGTTAAAAAGATCTATATCAATAATGTTCCAGGTACACTACTGACTAGGGAGAGGGATGTCAAACAAAAAGAAATAAAAGAAAGACAAGTGAGCCATTGAAACATGGCTTCTGAAATAGGCAGACTAGGACAGAAGGGATCACAGTCAAGCAGGATAGCTTTGAAAGTAACAAGTTGAATTTATTTCATAATTAAAAAGAAAACAAGCTGTCTTATAATAAAGATTTGAAGTTTCATTTCTATTTTATATATGTATGTGTGTGTATATCTTTTTATACACACACACACACACACACACACACATATATATATGTATGGAAGTGCTCATTTTAGGTGATGTTTATTAGGCTAAGAAAAAAATTGGGAGAAAAAACCAACTAAATACAAAACTTTTAATCCATACAGCTGTTTCATGTCTCATGTTGTTTAGAACAAATATGGGAAAGGGAGGGGGGGTATTGGAAAAGTGTATGTCCCCACAAATCTGGATAAGAGAGAAGCTATATTATAGGAAAAACAGTAGTAGAGATACCTATAAGTTCACATTAGACAAAAACCAAAGAAAGAGGCCAGTAATAAAACTAACAGCCTCAGTGTCTACTCAAATACAAACAAACATGGGTTACAGGCAAGGTGAACTAGGTCAGGGCTTCTTAACCTTCTTCCACCTGCAGCCCCTTTTTACATTTTGGCAGCGTTCATTGGCATTGTGTGGCATGACAGCACACACAGTACAAAATGTGCATACTCTCTGTTCAGAACAAGGCTGCAGTGAAATTGCTCAATGCAACATGGGCAAGCAATGCCAGAAACACCTTGGATTCATTACACATTTGATTTTTAATTAATTTTTGGTCATTGCACATTCAGAAACCTTTTAATGTTGCCAAATTTTCGATACCCCATATGAGGTTGTGACCCATAGTTTAAGAAGCGCTGAACTAGCTCACCTAATATAAGGAGGAGAATTTTATGTCCTAAGTTTTGATGAGACTTGGTGAGACAAAATCCATTACCATGCTTCTGGATGAGTATACTTTATTCAAAAATAAACAAATAAGTAAAAGGGGGTGGGGAGCTAGCCCTGTTTATTAAGAAGATGTATGCTCATGAGGAAACCCAGGACCCAGAACGATGATGACAGGAAAGCATGATGACGGACTTAACTTCTCTGGGCCTCAGTTTCCTCATGAAAAAAGAGAGAGCTAGACTCTGAGGTCCCTTCCATCTCTAAATCTATGATCTTTTGAATATTCGGGTCAAACATCAGAGGAGGCATAAACAAAACTGGCATTGTTATCAGAGTATACTATGAATAGCCCTGGACAGAAAGATGAAAGAGCTGAGGAATTCAGGAAACAACTCAAAACCCTCCATAGAACAGAGACAACTGGAAATCTTCAGTTATCCAAATGCCTATTAGAACTGTCTCTGTATCAAAAGTTTTATGGACTAGAGCAGAATACAACCAACTTCATCCTGACACTGAGTTATTGAGAAAAGATTCAATTACACTTATGAAAGAGGCAAAAAGTATAACATTTATAAAATACTACTACTAAAATGATTAAAACAGGAGATTGGTATTTGATAGACTAAACTTCAATGAAGCCTTATAGAAATGGCAGCAACTGTTAAATAAGTGCATCTATATTCATATATAAACACAGATTGAAATAACCTCATCCCCCTGAAACTCACAAAAGCAGCACCACCCATCCTTAGCCACACCGCCCCCCCCAAAGACACCAGTCTGAAAAGAGAAACACACACTAGCAACTTTCTAAGAAGAACTGTAAGCCATAAAATCCCAAAGGTCCCAGCACGTGTGACCATCTGCTTCATTTCTTACCAAATCTAATGTAAGGGTGAACTCCCACATCCTCTAAGCAATCTATTGCCCACTTTCTGTGAGCTAAGTCATGACTGTGACATAATGAAAAACAAAAAGGAGTCAAAGTGTGTATTGAATAATAATAATTTACTAGAATTCTGCTTTGTATACTATTTCTTCGCCTCCCAACAGAATTACTACCCACTCACCTCCCTTCTTCTGCATTTCTATTACAAGCAATAAAGCACAAGCATCTGCTTGAGGAACTCTAGAGCCTACTAACAACAGGTCTCCAAAACCCATTTTACTTTACTACTTTGATTCTGTTATGGTTGAAAAATTAGCCACAATTGAGAATTATGTGTTTGATAAGAGATTCTCGAAAATCGTTAAGGGCCTGACTTTTGCAGTGTTCTAACCACTACTTAGGGACTTAACTCAATGAGGGAGGCTGAGGTGTTATATTGAATTAAGTAAACTAGTTAAGAGAATATCTATATATCAGATTACCAATTTTCAGAGAATTACAGACACTCTTACACATGGAATTATTTAGCTCTCCAGATTTGCACTCCAGCTTCTTAAAAGCCTTCTCCGCTATTTCTCTGGGAACTTCCTACATTCATCTGGTCTCACCTTATTGTTTCTTGAGACTTTTATCCCTTAAACTACCCTGATTGCTAAGGGACATCTCTAGTCATCCTGATCTATATCTTGCTATAGGGCCCAAATGGCTCCAGGAGAAAGTGAGTCTGGTGACTTTGCACAGCCCTCCCTCATTTAAATCCAATTCACCTGCAGTTCATGGCATCAGTTTCCTGATATGCAAACAACAGCAACAATCAAAAGTAGAGCCTGGGGGGCAGAGCCAAGATGGCGGCTGGAAAGCAGGGACTTGCGTGAGCTTCCCGCCAGGTCCCTCCAAAAACCTATAAAAAATGGCTCTGAACAAATTCTAGAACTGCAGAACCCACAAAACAGCAGAGGGAAGCAGGGCTCCAGCCCAGGACAGCCTGGATGGTCTCTGGGTGAGGTCTATCGCACCTGGAGTGGAGGGGAGCGGAGCTCAGCGTGGGAGGCAGCAGGACCAGCCAGACCAGGAGCCAGGCAGAACAGGCCCTAGCACCCTGAATCAGTGAGCTGCGGCAGTTTCAAGACTTCTCAACCCACAAACACCAAAGACAACAGAGAAGGTTAGTGGGAAAAGCTTCGGGGGACAGAGTGAAAAGAGTTCGTGGTTCAGCCACCGCCCTGGGGACAGCGGGGGTGGTGCAGCTACAGAAGTACAGCTGGAGTTGCTTCCGGCCATAGGCCCACCTGGTGGGAGGAATTAAGTGGCAGATCAGAGCAGGAGTGCAGAGCCTGCTGAAATTGCATCAAGTCCAGGTTGGCGGTTCTTGGGGAAAGAGGAGTGCTGTTGTGGCAGAGCTGGCTGTATAGAAATAGCTCTGAAATCAACAGCGCATCCCCTCAAACTTGGAACAAAGTACTCTTTACTCTACAAGCAGTCATACCCCGATGAAAAACTCAAGGGTCAAGTTAGTTGGCTGGGAACATGGCCAGGCAGCAAAAACGAACTCAGATTCAGTCTCAGACTTTGGAATCTTTCTTTGGTGATAAAGAAGACTAAAACATACAGCCAGAAGAAGTCAACAAAGTCAAAGAGCCTACATCAAAAGTCTCCAAGAAAAACATGAACTGGTCTCAAGCCATGGAAGAGCTCAAAAAGGAGTTGGAAATGCAAGTTAGAGAAGTAGAGGAAAAATTGAGATGAGAAATGAGAATGATGCGAGAAAACCATTAAAAACAAGTCAATGACTTGCTAAAGGAGACCCAAAAAAATACTGAAAAAAATATTGAAGAAAACAACACCTTAAAAAATAGACTAACTGAAATAGCAAAAGAGCTCCAAAAAGCCAAGAATGCCTTGAAAGGCAATATTAGCCAAATGGAAAAGGAGGTCCAAAAGACCACTGAAGAAAATACTACTTGAAAAATTAGACTGGAGCAAGTGGCAGCTAGTGACTTTATAAGAAATCAAGATATTATAAAACAGAACCAGAGGAATGAAAAAGTAGAAGACAATGTGAAATATCTCATTGGAAAAACCACTAACCTGGAAAATAGATCCAGGAGAGATAATTTAAAAATTATTGGACTACCTGAAAGCCATGATCAAAAAAAGAGCCTAGATAGCACCTTTCAAGAAATTATCAAGGAGAACTGCCCGATATTCTAGAGCCAGAGAGTAAAACAGAAATTGAAAGAATCCACAGATCGCCTCCTCAAATAGATCCCCAAAAGAAATCTCCTAGGAATATTGTCACCAAATTCCAGAGCTCCCAGGTCAAGGAGAAAATACTGCAAGCAGCCAGAAAGAAACAATTTGAATATTGTGGAAACATAATCAGGATAACACAGGATCTAGCAGCATTTACATTAAGGGATCAAAGGGCTTGGAATATGATATTCCGGAGGTCAATGGAGCTAGGATTAAAACCAAGAATCACCTACCCAGCAAAACTGAGTATCATGCTCCAAGGCAAAATATGGGCTTTCAAGCTTTCTCAATGAAAAGACCAGAGCTGAATAGAAAATTTGAGTTTCAAACACAAGAATCAAGAGAAGCATGAAAAGGCAAACAAGAAAGAGAAATCACAAGGGAATTACTAAAGTTGAACTGTTTTGTTTACATTCCTACATGGAAAGATGATGTTTAGAGGGCACAGGGTGAGTTGAATATGAAGGGATGATATCTAAAAAAATAAAATCAAATTAAGGGATAAGAGAGGAATATATTGAGAGAGGGAGAGATAGAATAGGGTAAATTATCTCATATAAGAGTGGCAAGAAAAAGCAGTTCTGTAGGAAGGGAAGAGGGGGCAGGTGAGGAGGAATGAGTAAATCTTGCTCTCATCGGATTTGACCTGAGGAGGGAATACCATACACACTCAATTGGGTATCTTACCCCACAGGAAGGAAGGAGGAAGAAGATAAAAAAGGGGGGATGATAGAAGGGAGGGCAGATGGGGGGAGGAGGTAATCAAAAACAAACACTTTTGAAAAGGGACAGGGTCAACGAAGAAAATTCAATAAAAAGGGATAGGTTAGGAAGGAGCAAAACATAGTTAATCTTTCACAACATGAGTATTGTGGAAGGGTTTTACATAATGATACCCATGTGGCCTATGTTGAATTACTTGCCTTCTTAGGGAGGGTGGGTGGGGAGGCAAGAGGGGAGAGAATTTGGAACTCAAAGTTTTAAAAACAGATGTTCAAAAATATCAAAAAAGTTTTTGCATGCAACTAGGAAATAAGATACACAAGCAATGGGGCGTAGAAATTTATCGTGCCCTACAAGAGAAGAAGGGAAAGGGGGATGGGAGGGGAGTGGGGTGACAGAAGGGAGGGCTGACTGGGAAACGGGGCAACCAGAATATATGCCATCTTGGAGTGGGTGGGAGGGTAGAAATGGGGAGAAAATTTGTAATTCAAACTCTTGTGAAAATCAATGCTGAAAACTAAATATATTAAATAAATTTTAAAAAAAAAGTAGAGCCTGACAATTTATAATTTGCTTTAATGATAAATTGTAGATGTTTTTATTTTTTTCTGTTTCTTACGTCACTGTAGTAACCCATGTGTCCCTACACCTCCCTGATCCTAAGTCATCCCATTTGACAAACAGTAATTCTGTAGCAAAAAAAAAGTCAGCACAATTGATCAATTCATCGAAAAAGTCCAGAAAGAGGTAACACCTTCGGCCCTCCCACCTCCACAAAGGGGTGAGTTGAGAGTATCTTCTCATATCTGTTCTTTGGAGGCCCACTTGATCTTTATCATTTTATTACATTTACTTTGGCTCGTTTTGTGTGTGGTTGTTCTTTCCATTTACATTGTGATAGTTACTGTGTATACTGTTTTCTTGCTCTGCTTACTTCACTTGGCATTAGTTTATATAGCTCTTTTCATACTTCTCTGTACTCATCACTCACACCATTTCTTACAGCACAGTAATAATCGGTTATATTGATGTGCCACAATTTGTTTAGCTATTCTCCAACAGATGAGCATGTACTTTGTTTCCAATTCTTAGTTATCAGAAAAAAAGTGCTGCTATAAATAGTCTGAGGAATATGGGGACTTTCTTCTTATTGATGGCTTCCTTGGGATATAAGCCCAGCAATGGAGTTTCTTGTTCAAAGAGTATAGATATTTTACTATCTGCATAATTCCTGTTTTCCAAAATGGTTGTAACGCTTCAGAACTCTACCAACAATGTATTAGTATGCCTATCTTTCCATAACCCCTCCCATATTGACTTGCATTTTTTGTCAGTTTTGCCAATTTTCAGGGTGGAAGGTACAATCTCCAGATTGCTTTGATTTGCATTTCTCTTACAATTAATCATTTGGTGCATTTTTTTTTCATGTGGTTGTGAATACTTTGCAGTTATTTTGAGAACTGTTTGTTCATACCCCTTGACCATTTATTTATTGGGGGATAGCTATTAGTCATATAAATTTATGAATCATTTACATATTTTGGATAACAAATTCTTATAAGAGAAAATTCGATACAAAGATTCCGCCCCCCCCCAACCATTTACCATTTCATTCTAGATGCATTGAAATTGTCTGTGTAGAAGCCGTGCAACTTCAAGTAATCGAAGTTATCTATTTTATCTTTTGTAATTGCCTCTATTTCTCATTTGGTTAAGAATATATTTCTTATGTATAGCTGTATATAACCTGATTCTTTACTAAATTTTTTTAATAAAATGAACTGAACATTAAGGTCATGTATCCATTAAGAATGCACGGTGGAATGTGATACAAGGTGTTGGTCTAAGCCTCATTTCTGCCAGACTGCCTTCTAATTTTCCTAACAGATTTCATCAAATAGTTTTTCCCTAGGCAACTTATGTTTTCCATTAGATCAAATCCTGGGTTATTGTAATATCAATTGAGTTGGGACTTTCTTACTTTTTAAAAATGATTAATTAAGTGTCTTTGAGTCTTACTAGGTGCTATGCCCCAGGCCCAAACCCCAATTAGGTGCTAAACCTATGTGGGTGTGACTTGGTAACCAAGGTGGGACCTCAGGTGGGGCTAACTAAGGGAGGGCCTAGTTTACACATGAGTTTGAGTGATAGGTTTGGGACATCAGAGGCTCTTAGACCACGTGGGTTTAAGTCGCCTCTTTGTGACAATTTTAGATCACATGGGTGAGTTGCATGTGTGACTCACCCCTGACCCTGAAAAAGATATAAAACCTGGGGTTGGCTTTCTGTTCTTTGGAGCTCTTACCCACAGCAGTGGTGGCTCGAGTGACTCTGGGCCAGCCCACGTTATGAGCTCCCAGGCTGAACCTAGATGTTGGTAACTATGAATCTGTATTTGGTCTGTCTGTCGATGTTCGTGATTTGTTTAGGGCTCTCACTCATGCTGGTGTGCTGATGCAGAGACTCCGGGCAGCTGTAGCTAAGGGCCCTCCAGCTTGTAACCCAGACTTTGTTAAACTCTGGTAACTATGTATTGATTGAGATTTGAATCGGACAAGGTCTGTCTGTCCATGTTTGTACTTTGTTTGTATTTTGCTCTGAAGTTCAGGGTGGTGGTTTTTTCCCCTGAACTAAGTGAATGATGGTTGTATGCTGAATTAAAGTAGGCTTGTCAACCCCTTCACCTTGCTTTCCTTAGTTAAGCAGATCAAAAGAACCTGTACTTTTGCAGTGTGTTGGCAGCTTTCTGGGTGCTGGTTGTTGGTGGATCTTACACCCCCACAGAAGCTGCTAGCCGGATTGTTGAAACAGTTATTGAGTTCTACTGTTTCTGAATCTCCCCTGTCTAGACTGTTCCACTGATCTGTATCTCTACTCTTTAACCAATGGATGATTTTGATGACTGCTGCTTTATAATATAGTTTAAGATTCGGAACCGTCATTCACCTTTTGCCTTTATTTTCCTTATTTCCCTTACTATTCTAGATCTTTTGTTTTTCCAAATGAATTGTTATTATTTTACCAAACTCTATTAAAGTATTCCTTTGGCAATATGAATGATACAGCAATAAAAGTGTAAATTAATTTTGGTGGTGTTATCATCTTTATTATATTGGTCTGGCCCAGTCATGAGCAGTGAATATTCTTCCAGTTACTTAGGTTGTTCTTGATATCTTTAAGAAGCACTTTGTAATTCAGTCTTTTTGGAAGCTTTACATGCTATACAAGTCTTTTTGGATACTTTTTGAGGTTGATCCCCAGATACTTTGTTCATTTTGTAGTTATTTGGAATTGGGATTTCCCTTTCTATTATTGCTTCTTGTATTTTGCTATTATTATCCAGAAATGCTGTTGATTTTTAAGGATTTACTTTGTAGCCTGCAACCTTTACTAAAGCTAGTAATTGTCTCAATTAGTTTCTTTGCTAATTCCCCAGGGTTTTTCAAGTAAACCGTCATATCAGCAAACATGAATAGTTTTATCTCCTCTTTACCTATCTTTATTCCTCTAATTCCTTTCTTTTCTCTGATTGCTCTTGCTAACATTTTTCAGAACTATATAGAATAATAGGAAGAGTCTGTATCCTTGCTTCTTTCGTTATTGTATCATTGCTTCACTTCCATATTTCCTGGAAAAGGTTCTAGTATATCTCCCTTGCATATGATGCTTGCTTTGGGTTTTAGACAATTGCTTTTTATATTAAAAAAAAGGTCCCTCTATGCCTATACTTTGTAGGATTTTTAGCATAAATGAGTACTGTACTTTGTCAAAAACCTTTTCTGCATCTACTGAGTTAATCATGTGGATTTTTTAAAATTCTGACCTTTAATATGATTATGTTGATTGTTCTAATGAATGAGCTATCCTTTGCATACCTGGTATAAATCCCAGATCATAATGAATAATTATTTAGATAAATAACTGTATTAAGGTTTTGTCTAAACTTTTTGAGTCAATGTTCATTAATTACATTAGCTTATAGATTTCTTTCAATGTTTTATCTTTCTCTGGTTTAGGTATTAGGACTATATTTATCTCATAAAAGGATTCTGGAAGAGTTCTTTCTTTCTCAATTTTTGAGAATAATTTGTGAAGTATGGGTACTAACTGAAAAGTTTGATAAAATTCTCCTTTGAATCCATCAGGTTCAGGAATATTTTTCCTTGGTAGTTCCTTTATAGATGAATCTATTTCCTTTTCTGAGACCGGATTATTTAAGATCTCTATCTGGTCTTCTGATAGTTTGGGTGTTTTACAGTTTTTATAGGTATTCCTCTACTTTGTGTGTGTTTTCTCAGTTTCGTTAGCATATAACTGTGCATAAAATGTTTTAACTATATTATTTTTATTCCTTCTGATTTTGCTGTGATTTTACCTTGCTCATTTGCTATTTTATTGATTTGACTGTCTGTTCTCTTCTTTTTAGTCAAATTAGCTAAGGGTTTATCAATTTTATCAGTCTTTTGAAAGAACCAGCTTTTAGTTTCATTTATTATTTCCATAGGGGTTTTTTGTTTTGCATTTATCTATTTCCCCTCTAATTTTAACCATCTACTCTTTTGTACTTATCTTAGGTTTGTTGATTTTCTAATTTTAAAATGAATATTGTTTGTTAATCTTTTTTTCAATTTTTTAAACGTAAGATTGTAAGGACATGATTTTCTCCCCATTAATGATAATTTTATCTTTCAACAAAAAGAGGAACCAACAAGAAGAAATCATATTCCGAATTTAATTCTCACTAATGAGGAAGAATGAGTTGCTAGGGAATAAATGATGAGACGCTTAGAAGGTAGTGACTACTCCACTTTAGAATTTATGAGGAGAAGTAAGTAGGGCATAGTCTGACATGAACCCCAATTCTGGGAAATAAATTTCAAATGGTTTAAAGAAAGTATAAATGGAATTACATAGGCTAAAATTATTCAGAGCAAGTGAGCCCAAGAAGGATCAGAAGCTCAAGATTGAAATTTTGAAGCCACAAAGAGAAATCACTCTGATTAAAAGGAAAATGAGGAGTTGACTAAAGAGATAAATGTGGATGCACAGGGAACTCACCAACCAAATTAAATTTTAATAAGAAATGCAAAAGAAATTAGAAGCAAGGGAAGATAACGAAGAAAATTTTTAAAAGATAGAATTGTGATACAAAAATAGAGTCAGGAGTACTAACACTCAGAATGAGGTGAGGAGGTGAGGAGAACTAAGGTCTACAAAAAGGGATTTCTGTTTTTGGCAATAGTAAGGGAAAGAGGAAGATCTCAGAATAGATAAGACCATTGCTGGGGATGGAGAGATGATCATTTATGATGCAAAGAATACCAAGTTGGTTAACTCTTATTTTGCTTCTGTTTTCTCTGTGAAAAAATGATCCTTGGGACAGAAAAGACAAAAAAATAACATACAGGTAACTAATACTCAATCTAAATATGGAGATGATAAGGAAGCACCTAGCTACTCTTACGGAGTTTCGGTCTCCAAGCCCAATGAGATGGAAGATGCGATTGCTAAGATTGCTGCGCGATTGTTAATCAACTCCTAGTACCTTATCCCTTATAATTACCATGTATTTACTTTGCACATGTTTTTATATATGTATACATATATATTTTTATATATACATTTATACACACATATTATTTCCTCCAATAAAATGGTGGTGGTTGCTTGTCCTTCATTTTCAAAGAAGACCACGACACCAGGGAAATGATGACACGACTTACAGTTGACTTTGACTTGAGGGAGGGAGGGCTGTGCAAGGTCACCAGCCTCACTTTCTCCTCCAGAGCCATCTGGGTCCAGTGGCCTGATATTCACCAGGACAACTGGAGATGGCCCAGGATGCATTGGGAGATCTCGGCCCTTTTAAGCGAAGGTCTTTTCAGGTTCTCACTTTGAGTGAGGTAAGCCTATTCAGAGGATAGGCCTCTTTAAGAAGTTAATCAAGGGATAGCCCCTTTAAACAAAACTCAAAAAAAAAAATCAAACTGGGAGGGAAAGACCCTCAGGGTTCCTAGCCAAAAGAGAAACAGTTACTATTTAGTATTTAGACATATTATTTCCTCCAATAAAATGTAAGCTCTCTAAAAGCAGACACTGTCTCACTTTTGTCTGTATCTCTAGCATTGAATATGTTTGGCACATTGTAAGCACTTAAGTGTTTGTTCATTAACTGACTGATACAAAATATGAGGAAATGCTAAAAGTTTAGACTACAAAGTGTCACAATTTCCAAAAATGTTAGAAGAATGAAGTCTACTATACAGCAGCGAACTTGACTAAATTGCTGGCAAATTCTTAGAACTGAAGTAGAACAGGATGCCTCAGGAGAGATTTTCAAGCAAAAGAGGTTCTTGTTCAGGTATGGGTTGAATTATATGGCCTTTGAGGTCTCTTCCAACTCTGAAATTCTGAGAATTCTTGTTCATCAATGAAAAAAGAAGCTATTATTCAACATTAGAAAGAGTAACACACTGGTGATAGAGCTGTGAGATGGTTTAACTACTATAGAAAACATTTTGGAAGAAATTATATTCTGAATCTGATTTTCACTAATAAGGAAGAATGAGTTGCTAGTAACTTAAAGAGGTCAAAGATAGAAATAAAGGTCCAGTGAACATCAAAATATTCACAGCAGCACTTCCGTGGTAGTAAAGAACTGGCAAAAAGTAGAACAATCAAGTGAGTAATAGCTAAACAAACTGAGGTACTTGAATGTAATGAGGGTACTTTTAAGAAGATTCAGAGTGACATGAGATGTCTTATATGAACAGGTACAGGGTGAAGTGAGCAGAAGCAGGAAAACAAAATACAATGACTACAACATAAAAACGAAACTGAATGCTATATAATTATAACGACCAAGACTAGCCCTGAAGAAGCAACGAGAAAATGCAGCTACCTACCTCTCGTTTTGCAGAAGTGCAATAGGGGTGTGGAATATTACATATACTTTCAAATTAGCTTGGTTTGATATGTTGGTTTATTTTCACTGAACTGTCTTTCTTTTTTTGAATCTCTGTTTTTTTTTTTTTTACAAGAGGTAGATTGCTGGTTAAGGAAGGGGAGGGAATCTATTCAGAAGTGAAGCAATATAAAAAAAGATAATAACAATTTTATTTAAGAAAATAAAGGAGAGATTAGGAGTAAGGATATTTCTTTTTCCAACTTAACATTACTCTTTGGTTATGTAATTTATGTTATGTAATTTAATATGATCATCAGCTTCCCAAAAATGGAAAGTCTTCTATTACCCAGAAATGAACTTCCCCCCCCCAAATCTGTCCTCTTCCCAAAAGTCCTCTTGCTGTTGAGGGGACCACCATGAGGCTCACAACCTCAGAATCACTGTTGACTACTTCCTATTCACCACACGAGTTACCTAATCCCATCACATCTCATCACTACCACAGACACCACTCAAGTTCTGGTCTCCATCACCTCACACCTAGACTACCTACTATAATTGCCTTCTAATTCATCACCTTGCCTCCAGTGTCTCCTCTCTTCAGTCTGTCCTCCCTTCAGCCACCAAAGTGATTTTGCTTAAGCATAGGTCTGACCATGCTCTTCTGGATCCCTGTTATCTCCAAGATAAAATATAAAGTACATCTCTTCACAGTTTGGCCCTTTCTTAGCTTTTCAATCTTCTTATATTTTAATGCACTCTACTATCCAGCCACACCAGCCTACTTGGCAGTTCATGGACTGTGACGCTCCATCTCCAGACTCCGTGCCTCTGCACTGGCTGCCCCTCTCAAAAGGAATGCTTTCTTTACTCTCAGCTTCTGACTTCATTAGGTTAGATCCTACCTTTTTTTCAAGAGGCCTTTCCAAATCCCTCACCTGCTCAGCTTACCTTCCACTTACTAAGTATACCTTGTATGTACCTAGTTATTTCTGTGCTGTCTCTCACACTGGAATGTGAGCTCCTTGAGGGTAGGGACTGATTTTTGCCTTTCTTTTTATCCCTAGTGATTAGCACAGTTCCAGGCACAAAGTAAGCACTTAATAAATGGTTGTTAATGGACAGAACTGTTATCAGTCCTATTTCAATCAACTATCATTTATTAAACACCTACTTTGTACTGGGCCCTAGGGACACAAGACAAAAGCCAAAATATTGCCTACCCAAAAGGAACTTAAATTTTCTCCAGGGAAAAAATTTGTACATATAAGTAAATACAAGGTAATAGAGGGAGGAAGCATTAATATCTGGTAATTTCAGGAAAGACCTCATGGAGGAGATAGCACTTAAAGCTGTATTCAAATGTATCTGAAAGACAGAAACACAGACAGACATCATGGAAGCAGTCTAGTCCAATTCCCTCAATTTTATAGATGTAAGTGAGGTCAAGAGAGATTAAGTAACTTGTCTCAGGTCACACAGGTAGTAAGTAGCAGGGGTGGGATTTGAACTCATGACCTCTGCTTAGGAGAAACTAGGCCAGGATATATAGATCTGATCATGGAATCCACAAGAGCTAATGGGATAGATAACCAAGGCAGTGTCAAGAGAGGGCAGAAGAAAGAGGACACAGGAAAGAATCTTGAGATACAACCACAGTTGGGGGAGAAGGAGGGGGATAAGGATAATTATATAAAAAGAATAGTCAGACAGGCAGGAAAACCAAGAGAGTATAGAATCATGAAAACCTGGAAAGCAGAAAATGTCCAGGGATGTTAAGAAAGGATCAAAAACTAAGAAAAGACCATTGGATTTAGCATATAAGAGATTACTGGTAACTTTAGAGAGAGGTGTTTTAGTTGAATGATGAGGTCTGAAGGCAAATTTTAAGTAAATGAGAAGTAAGAGGAGAATTGGAGACAATCAGTATAAACAGCTTTTTCTAGGACTTTGGCTATGAAAGAGAGAAGAGGGATAAGACAGACTAAAGAAATGCTAGGGTCAAGTGAGAGTTTTTAAAGAATTAGGGAGAACTGAGCATGTTTGCAGGCAAAAAAAGGATTCAGAGTGTGTGTGTATGTGTATAAAAATAAAATGTACACATTATATAACATTATATAATATTATATATTATATACACACATATTAAGAAATTGAATATTGGCAGGAGCGGTGGGAGGATGATCATAGGGACAACCTGCCAGGGGAGCAAGAAGGAAATGGAATCAGGGGTACAAATAGAGGGCCTGGCCTTGGTGAGGATAATGGAAATCTTTGCTTAAACACTGAAGTAAAGAATAGAAAAAGGGGGATGATGTCAAGGGATTCTGAGATCCAATTTAGGAGAGAAGAAAGAGCCCATGGGCAGGGGAATGGCCTCTATTTTCTCAGTAAAGTATGAGGTAAGGTGACTTACAGGCATTAATAGTTTGTTTTTAACTATGTTGTATGGGTATGCTTCCATAGCATTTTATTTCAACTTTAACACTGATTAATCTTAACTAACAATAACACTTGCTAATAGTAGAAATAAAAAAATTATATTTTGAGGGAGTTCAGATGCTCCAACAATTATTCTATTTAAACACTCTGGATAGCTAATGTAAGGCCCTTAGGAAACTATAAATCAATGTTCTCCTTCAATGTTTAAGTTAACATGAGATAATAGAGTAAAGGAGATGTCTGAAAACAAATCAAAGCCAGAGCCCAATAAATATAACCCATTTCTACTGCCTTATAATGGAAAAGTTTAAAATAGTACTCCACTTAGGAAAATAATTCTTAATCTGACTGTCAAAGACAAGTCATAACTCTTAATGGGTCAACTGTTATTTACAATTTGTTCCTTAAATAATTTTTAACAAGTTGAAGACACAACCTATTTCACCATGCCTTAGTCCAGGCACCACTAACTTATATAAATTCTAACTGGGTCTGAAATGAAGTTTAGATTTAGATTATCAATATTCTTTCCCACCTCTCTCCCCCCACTAACCCCTAAAAAGCTGGTTAAACTAATTAACGGTAAAAGCAAATTTACAAAAAAGAATTCTTAAAACACTTAAGAATAAACCATTTTCAAGTGCCATAGAAGAGCCATTTATGTAAATCTAAATAAATCTGGCCCTGATCAAACAAAATTTCATTTTGTAATCTATAACACAGAATAGTTTTTCTCTCCTCTTAGCCCAAATTAGTTTTAAAAGTACTCAAAATAATCACATCTAATAGAGCTAAAGCTGTATTACATAATATAATGTACATCTACCATGAGGAGAACACTGCTCATTCCACATTGCTACAACTCTTGATCCCATATCAGGGGCAAGATAAACATTGTTACAGCAGTCATCTTCATTACGCAAAACATCCATATCAAATGCTGAGACTGAGAAACCATGTACTTAGAAGTCAGGAAATGTTAAAGGTAAGTTTCCTGTGGTTCCAAATTTTACTGCACTGAGTCCTTGGAAAGTCTCCCAGTTGTTCCTGTTGTATAACACTCAACTTAAGCAGCATAGGATAGAGAATACTTAAGAAGGGGGGAAAGGACTCAGCCAGCTTGAGTAAGAATTCACTAAAAACTAAAAAGAATTCGCTAAAAACTGCTGGAAAAACTGGAAAGTAGTCTGACAGAAATCCAGTGAGTGAAAAATGCACAGCCACTCTGTAAAACAATTTGGAATCATCCCCCAAAAGTTATTTAACTGTGCACACTTTCTAACCCAGTGATGCTACTACTAGAGCTATACCCACAAAGTGATCAAAGAAAGTGGAAAAGGACTCACATGTAGCAAAAAATTTATAGTAGCTCTTTTGGGGGAATGGCTGAACAAGTTATAGAATATGAATGTGATGGAATACTATTATGCTGTAAGAAATGATGATTAAAATAATCTTGAGCTATCATTTTACAACTACCAGACTGGCTAAAACGACAGAGGGGGAAAGTGACAAAGATTGGAGGAGATGTGGAAAAACTGGGACACTGATACATCGTTGTTGGAATTGTGAACCAATCCAACCATTTTGGAGAGCAATTTGGAATTACACCCAAAGAGTTATTAAACTATTGACCCAGACTTGGTCTGTTTCTGAAGATAATTAGGGGAAAAGGAAAAGAATGTAAATGTTCTAAAATGTTTATACCAATTCTCTGTTTTTTTTTTCATTTTATTTTTAAGACATTTTCCCCTAGTTCCACGTAAAACAATTTTAACATTTTAACATTTAACATTCATTTTTTAAACTTTGAGTTCCAAATTCTCTCCTTTCCTTACCCTCCCCCCACAAAAGACAAGCAGTTTGATATAAGTTATACATGTGTAGTTGTACAAAACATATGCATAATAGTCATGCTGTGAAAAAAAACATAGACAAAAAACCCTCAAGAATAATGAAGAAAGTTGAAAAAATATCTGCTTCAATCTATATTCAGACATCAGTTCTTTTTCTGCGGATGGATAACATTTTTCATCATAAGTCAGTTGTCCTGGATCATTGTGTTGCTGAGAATAGCTAAGTCATTCACAGTTGATCATCTTACAATAATATTGTTACTTTGTACACAGTACATTTCACTTTGCATCAGCTCATGCAAGTCTTTCCAGGTTTTTCTAAGATCCTCCTGCTCATCATTTCTTATAGTACAATAGTATTCCATATTAATCACATACCATAACTTGTTCAGCCATTCCCTCGTTGATAGGCATCCCATCAATTTCTAATTCTTCAGCAGCTTTCTTTGTAATGGCAAAGAACTGGAAATTGCAGGGATGCCTATCAATGGGAGAATGGCTGAACAAATTGTGGTATATGATTGTGATGGAATATTATTGTGCTATAAGAAACGATGAGCTCAACGATTTTAGAAAAATAAGGAGACTTGCATGAAATAATGAAGAACTAAATGAACAGAACCAAGAGAACATTGTATGAAGTAACAACAATGAATAAGTTATTATCAATATTATTATAAATAAATATTATTACGAATAACCAAATTAACTATAAAGGACATATGAAGAAAGAAGCTATCTACATCCAGAGAAAGAACTGATAGATGAAGGGGATGGTTTCAGAAAAACCTAAGATTTATATGAACTAATACAAAGTGAAACTGGCAGAACCAGAAGAAAAATGTACACAGTAACAGCAATATTACAATAAACTGTGAAAGGCTGCTGCTCTGAACAACACAATGACCAACCACAGTTCCAAAGGACTTGATGAAAAATACTATTCACTTCCAGACAGAGAACTAATGAACTCAGAGTGCAGACTGAAGCATATATTTTTCCTTTATGTTTCCTTTTTTAGGGGGTACATGGCCAATAAGGAAATGTGGCTTCATATATATAATAAGTACATTTCTTGGCTTCTGGATAGGGGTAAATGGAGTAGGAAGGAGAGAGTTGGGAACTGGAAAAGAAAAAAAGATTTTAAAGGAAGAAAAAGGCATTCTTAAAAATGTTAAAAATTATAACCTCAAAATTCCCACCTTAGGAGCAACCAACTCTCATCTTTTATTTTGGTTTAATGATATATTTCCAATTTTTTTCCTCAGTTAAGTTTTTGTGAGTTTAAGTGCTACAGTCATGGATTTGTTTTTGTTTTTAAAGAAAAAACCAACAATTTAGATGATTTTCTTAGTAAGGGAACTCAATAACCAAGAAGGTACTCTTGCTGATGATTCCTCTAATCACTGCAAAATATTTCAACTTTCCTTTCTTAATGAGCTCTGCTGAGTAATACTGACATACATTTATCCTTTAATTGAAAAGGGCTGGATTGGTGTTTTTCACTGTATGTAATGAAAGTCAAAATGACCCAGAATGACATTCATTCAGGCTTGAATAACAAGCTTTTAAATGAAGATCAGGTATGGAGAGGTGCCAGCCCAAAGGAGTGTTTTGCCTACTTAAAAAAACAAATCACAAAAGCAACGGAAAAATAGACAAAATGGAAAATATTTTTAATAGGTAAATTAACCTCAGAAAATTAAGATAAAACTTAGTATTTGTGAGATTAGATTTAGAGCTACAAGAAACCTTAGAAATTATCTCGTTCCTAATGTCATGTCTTAAACCCTGAATTCAAATCCAGATCCTATAATTTCAAATCTATCACTCTTTTCATAATGCAGTTAACAATTCTTTGCATTTCTTAAAAGTGTCCTCTAAAATCACCTGATCCAAAATGTAATGGACAGATGACTCATACATTAGAAAACATTTCTGTTGACCCCCAACTCTTCATTGCACCAAGGAACTTGGGCTAAAAATACTGCTATTCGTTTCCTTTTTCAGACCTAGAAATATCTTCAGCGACAACCCCATGTCTGGGCAGATCTGGCCTATCTCCATATTTGCAATGATCCATCTCTATTACCTTGCTGTAGCTTCCCACTCATTGTACCCCCTGTTAAGGAAATGCCTACTTTGATGGCCTTGCCTCATTCTAAAAATGAGACATCAGGGATTTTAAAGTTACTCATGATTGGAGAAAATGTGATCTATCAAAAAGATTTAAGAAATACCACTGAGATGGATAATGATTCCTACTTACCATGAACTTGCTTTTTTATTTCTTTGGCAGAATCCAGCCAAGTCTGTACAAAACAAAAAAGAATAAAAACAGTTCATACGGAATTCTACAAATGTCTCACAGCAGAAAATACAAAGTAGAAAGTTATGTGGAAACACTCAACACTTTTGACCAGAGCTCCCATGTCAAACCTAGAGAAAAGAAGAGCATATTACCCTTAGCAAGGATCAATCTGAAATAACTGCTTCCCCTATAATTCAGGAACAAAGTACAGTGGGGTCAGCTAACTCTTTCTACTTCTCCACAGTGCAAGCAAGGCAAGATAAAAGTAGGGTTTCACTCTCATCCCAATTAATGTAATTATAAAAGTAATTTGATTGAATCAAAGTATGAAATAGGTGTGAATAAGTCCTTAATTAATGTGAGAGAATTATAATGCTTAAAGCAATGGATGAAGGCAAATGACACTACACAGGAAACATCTCATGAATAGCTTAAATAATCAAACATCTTCCTGGGCCTATATCTAAAACTAGCAGGCAGGCCATCAATTCCTTTCTCTACCCACCTCCCCTCCTTCCTTGCCACCCTGACATCTCACCTGAGAGACTACATCAGTAACAGACATCAATTTGGGTAAGATCAATAGTCACTAGGAGAAAGGCAGCTTTAAGGAGTGCAGCCTGTGATGGTGGAGAGAAGTGCTGACCATGGACTCTACAAAAACCGCCAACCTTCTGAGTGGGGCAGAGAACTACACCTAAGGGGAAACTCATGAGGACACAACAAAGGGAGAAACTGACTCCCAGGGCCAGGAGCTATAAGTTACCCTTAGCCCCAGGTGTTCAACACACATGACTCACTGCATTTGTTCTTTAAGTATGTGCTCACCATCTGTGGGACAATGTGTCCCAGACTTTCGAGATATGTGTTTTTGCAAGTACTATTTTTTATATCATCTTAACACTTCTGCTAAAAACAAATTAAGTCTGGCTGATTATTAATAGAAAGCAAATGGGGCAGGAGCTTGTGAAGGAAACTTGGGGTTACTCTTAGGATCCTATGTCTAGGAATCTTCATCTTACTAAAGAGAAAAATGAGGATCAGAGAAATTAAGATGATAATACTTGCCCTAGAGCTAGAAGAAACCTTAGAATCCAACAATCTAGTCCAAACCTTTCTTTTACCAATGAGGAAAATGAGGCTGAGAGAAATTAAATTACTTGCCCAAGGTAAAACTAGTAGTAAGTACCAGAAACAAGACTGGAACTCACCTCCTCTGACTATTCTTTCACTATACCCTGCTACCACACAAATAAAATAAGGTACATAGGAAGTACTTGGCAAACTATAAAATACTTATTAATTTAGTAAAGGAGAAGGGGAGCTTAGGCCTACTTTAGGATTTTATTTTTGTTTTTATTTTTTACTGTTGATATACTACTTTTGCTTGGATTTTTTTTCAGGGGGAGGTAGGAGGGAGAATCCATAATGTGTCTTTTCCCCCCAAGGAAAGTACTTACTTCACTCATAAGCGGATAATTCCAAGTAGGAATAAAAGCTAAGCAAGCAGCTGTTTAACTCCAATAATTTTGGTTCAAAGTAGCAATAAATCTTTCATGGGGACTATAGAAGTCAGCTACTGATTTCTTTCCCTCTCATCTAGCCAGAGTGATAGAGGCTTCTTCTCCATTATTACGCAAAAAGAGGAAAAAGAAACTAAGTGTGCCAATTACACTTTGAGGAAAATACAATGCAATTAACTTCTTACCCAGAACTGTCTCCAATGAATGTTACAAATAGAACACACACACGCAATTTTTAGGCAGGGAGTAACAAACACTAAGAACAGAGTCTTTCATATACCAAAGACTAGGGCCATCTCCTGGCCAGCCACCTTGCTCCTGGAATAGACACCATGCCCAGGGGGACTTAGCCCTTTCATTTCTATCAAAAACCAAACTAAGGGAGCCTGTTAATCACAGTGTCTGCAACCAATACTTTCCTAGTGGAATGGGAAAGGACAGGGAAGTAAATCTTAGGCAGGCTATGGCAACAGAAGGGAGAAACTGATTATTTTATGAAAGGCTGCTCCTAAAGTTTGGCACATCACCACACCAAGCTTTGGCCATTTTGTTGGAGAGGACTCATGGATTCGTTTTGGCTCCAAGCTTCAAAACCTCTCAAGGAAGCTGAGATGGGTTAGGTGAATTTTAGGGAAGGGCAGGGTCCTGCTTAGGCAAGTCTGATTGGTTTTCCTACCTTTGATAACAAGAAGACACTAATTAGCTAGAAATCTGGAAACTTCTATACAGGGAAGATGCTTGGCATAGAATATTCCATATATAAGGAGTTCCAGAAAACAGTCAGGTGGAAGAGAGAAAGTACTGTGCACAGGAGACAAGGCTAAGGCAAAGAAAGCATGTGAATGAAGGGAAAACAGACTATTCTGACAACAGGACAGAATCAAAAGGGCTACCAGGGAATTTAAATCCAAGTGAGGTGTATTTTTTTTGAAAGTACTTTAATGACTAAGTCACCAGATCCAGATGGACCAGGCCCAGAGTACTAAAAGAGCTGCTAGATAGGATTGCTGGGCTACTCTCCAGATCCTTTGGAAAACAACAAAAAACAAAGAGAAAATGGGAGCTGCTACAAGACTTGAGGAAAGAAAATATCACAAATGTAAAAATAGGGGGTGGTCATGTCTCGCCTCTATTTTATCCTTCTATACTAATATGTATACATGTTCTCTTGCTGATAGGAATGTTTTATTTTTGTATTTCTATCCTCAGTGCCCTGTACAGCGCCTGGCACACAGCTGGTGCCTAATAAATGCATGCTGAATGAAGTTATCAAGTGCAAGATGCAGTAATGTTTCAAATTTTAAGTGTTTCACAGCTGAGGATCTGACCTAAGTAAGGTCTAAAGGCCCAAAGTATCCATAAAAATGGTTACTTTAAAATAAGGAAACATTCTACTCAACATTTATCAAGCACCTGCTAGATTCAGAGCAATAACGTCTAGCTAGGTGCTAGCTATATAAAATAGCACCCTGCTTGCCCCGAAGGAGCTGATATTCTATTAGGGGGCATGTGACAACATGTCCACAAGCAAACATAACATGAGGTAGAATATGACGGGTACAAAGGAGAAATACAAAGTACTCTGGGAAAATCTGAGTAGGGACAGAATAACAATACTTTCATCTACAAGGAATAAAAAAACCAACAGCTTCACAGAGGAAGTAACAACCAAGCTAATGCTTCAAAGGTACAAAAGGATACTGAAAAGTAGAGATGAAGAGTAAGTACCATGTAGACGAAGGGGATTCCAGGTGAATGCACAGAGGTAGAAAATGGTAAGTGGAGTTCAGGCACAGTTATTAGTCCAGCTTGGCTGAAACAGAATGCTTGAAGAGAAGTAATGCAAAATCAGGATAAATATTTGGTTGGAGCCAAATGGTAAAGGGCCTTAAATATCAGGCCAAAGAATTTATATTTTATGCAAGAGGCACAAAGGAGCTACTGATGGCTACTGAGCAATGGGATGATATGGCCAGACCTGTGCCTTAAGAAGATTACGTTGGCAGTAGAGCGAAGGATGATGGACTGAAGAATCAAAAGACAGGAAAGTAGTCATAGGCTATTTTAATAATACAAGTCCAGAGGACCTGACCTAAGGTAGTATTAATATGGGTGAAAAAAATACAAAAGGAGAGATGTGAGAGATACTACATAGGCAAAATCAAAAGGACTTGGCAACAGATTGAAAATGAAGGTCAGGGAGAGGAAAAGAGAAGAGTCAAACAAGCCTCTGAAGTTTTCATCCAAGTAACTAGAAGTAAGTAAATTAGATCATGGATGTAAGATGGGAAAGAGGCACCTTTGGCAATGGACCAATCCAAAAAATAGGAAAATGGATGGGTTACTTTCTTTCTAAAAGGAGGTTACGGTTTTCCTTTTTGCTGTTATTGGAACTGAGACCCGATCAAAATAACCATGACTTGCCAAAGAGATACCTCACAGGAAGTTGGATGTTTTGCAATTTTTACATATTACCTTATGTATATATCTCTGGAGGTGAAATATTTTTCAACTTGCCTGGACAGTGTACACAAATTTTCAAAGGGAACATGCCCCGCCTTGGGAAGGGCTTTCCAGGAGGTAAAGAAGAAAGATCCTAATGATGTAAACGTATATTGAATGCATAAAATTTGAAAATTCTATTCTTTTAGTCCATACACTAAAACTTGCTCGCCTGAACACTGGGGATTTGCCCTTTTCTGCCCTCATTTTCTAAATTTCATCTTTCGTGCTTACTAGATTTATTAGTTCATTTTTCTAAATTTTAAAATGGCATATTCAGTTTGTTATCCTTACTTTTTCTGCTCTGTTACTGTATTTTGGGATATTATTTGTCCTCTCATGACTGTTTTTGCTACACTCTGGAAATTCTGGTACCACTATCTTGTCTTTCACATAGTTATTAATCATTTATTCTTAATGTTGTTGTTACTGATTCCTTCGTCGTTGTTTAGGATCTCCATTTGGCCTGTCTTTTACTTGTGCTCCCTATTTAAATTACTAGTTTATTGCATTATGGTCCATTTCTTATGTTTTACACTTACTTCTAATTTTTTTGCCTCAGAGTATGGTTTATTTTTGTAAAGACAACATATGATACTAAGAAATTTCTGTAATCGTCAATATTCCTGTTCAAAAGACATGATAAATCTTTTAGATATTTTCCTTTTTGATTATCTTTTTGTTATTCTTTCTGTTACTGTTTTTTCCCTGATATTCTTATCTAAAACTGAAATATCCTGCCACTATTGTATCACTGTATACGTCTGCCTGGAGGCAGTTAGGTAGTACCTAGTTCTTGGCCTGGAGTCAGGATGACCTAAATTCACAGACAGCCTTAAACATTTACTAGCTATGTTACCTTGGGCAAGTCACTTATCTCTTTTTGTCTCAGTTCTTTCAACTATAAAAAGGAGATCATAACAGCACCTACCTCCCAGGACTATTGTGGGAAACAAATGAGATAGTATTTGTAAAATACTTAGCATAGTACCTGGTACTTATTAAGCACGGGTGGTTAATAAATGCTTGTTTCCTTGCTTTCTTCAGACATGTAGACATTTGAAATACAGAAGTTTAATAGTGATATGTGTTTGTTGTCTACAATTCCTTTCAGCATAATGTATGTTGTGAATGCTTGCTCTGTCTGATAGCATTACTGCAACTCCTTACAAGCATTCTTAGTGTCGTAGACCATGCAGGAAGCTGAAATTGCTTTATCTCTTGCACATAATTCATATTTTGAAAAGGTTTGCGAGGCCATGAAAATTAGTAAAAATGTCTAGTTCTCTATCTTGTTGGTCATGTGACAGGAAATGGTGTGCATGTGTTTAATACATATATTAATTCAGGACCTGCCCTTTTAATTCATTCATTCCACAAATATTTATTTATTAAGTACCTACAAGGAACATTACACTGAGATTTGTTAGAGTTATATAAAGGCAAATGAAGACATGATCCTCAGTATGAAGGTACTTACACAATCTAGAAGAGGCAGATATAAGACACATCCAAATAAATATCTCATACTAATTTTGAATTATAAGTGTTTAAGAGAAGTCTAAAGTGTTATGAGATCAGATAGGAAAGAAGTCACTTCCAATTAAAAAATCGGGGAAGATTTCACATACCAGTATTTTCATAATAGCAATGAATAGTAACCCTGAGAACAGAAAATGACTGGGATATTAAAGAATTAAAAAATAATTTATAATAATATCATGCCTTCTTTGACTTTTGGGAATCAAGCACACATATATTTACATTAAATAATAAGTGAAAAAGACAACTTGTAAATATTTTCATATATTGTAGTCATCCCCTTACCTTGGAAGTTGCATTTTCCCATATGGCTAGACCGAAGTAGTCCTCTTCCAATAGATTGAGATGTTCACATACTCTCTTTATCAGATCTTGTCCTTTAGCATGTTTCTGCAAATACGTAACATTTAATACAATGTAAAATTCATATAATTCAATTAATATTTACTGAACTCCCATCATTTGCAAGACACTGTGTTAGGTACTTTGGGAAAACATGAGGATTACTTTTCTAGGTTTTCATGACACTGCTCTCTTCTGGGTCTTTTCTAATTTCTTCTTCTAAGTCTCATTGGACTGCAGTCTCCATCTAGAACATGTCCACTAACCACGGCTGTCCCCCCTGCTCTGTCTTGGCCTTATTCTTTTCTCCTTCTACCTTATTTCACTTAGTGATCTCATTGTCTCATGGATTCAATGATCGTCTCTATGGAGATATAATTTATCCAGCCCTAACCTCTTTCCACGTCCAAATGCCTACTGAACATTTCTACAACGTAACTCATTATTTTTCCTCCCTTCTTCACCAAACTTCCTTATTACCACTACTTCACACAGGCCCAAAACATAGTTGCCATTTTCAACTCATTATTGTCTCTCACTTGCCACATTCAATCTGTTGCTAAGTCTTATTTGTTTCTACCCTCATAACATCTTTCAGTTATGAGGCAGACACAGCAAAGAGAGTTCTAGACCTGGAGTCAGGAAGACACGAGTTTTACTTTAGACACTTACTAGCTATGTCATCCTGGACAATTACTTAACCTCAGTCTCTCTCAGTAAAATGGAGATAACGGTATGATAGCATCTACCTGCCAGGGTTGCTGTGGAGATAAAAGGAGGTAATATTTGTAAAGCGCTTTGCAAACCATAAAGTGCCATGTAACTGCTATCATCATCATCATCATCATCACCGTGTGCCCTTCTGTCCACTCAGACAGCCACTTAGGGTGATGCTTCTGGCCCATCATCTCTCACCCAGACTACTATAATAGCCTTCTAAGTGATCTCCCTGCCTCAATTTTCTCCACACTCCAATCTATCCTTCATTCATGGGCCAAAGTGATTTTCCTACCGTACAGATTTGAGCATGTCACCTTGAAGAAACACTGGTGGCTCCCTATTACCTTCACAATCAAATATCAAATCCTCTGCTGGCTTTCAAAGCCCTTTGACACCTGGCCCCTTCCCATCTTTCCGATTTTCTTCCTTTTTACTGCCCCCCCTTCCTGGCCTTCTTGCTGTTCCTTGAACAGGATACTCCATCTCACAGCTCCTGGCCTTTTCACTTGCTGTCCTCCAGGACCAGAATGCCTTGGCTCTACTTCCTGCCTTCCCTCACTTCCTTCAAAACTCAGGTCAAATTCTATTTTTGGCAAGAAGTCTTTCCAAGTCCACCCTACTGCTGGTATGCTCCCTCTGAGAATACCTCCCATTGACCCTGTATATATCTTTATGTACATGGCTATTTGCAAGTTGTGTCCCTCATTAAAATATGAGCTCTTTGAAGTCAGGGACGATATTTTTGCTTTTTTCTGCATCCCTTTAGCACAGTGCCTAGCACAGAGTAAATATTTAATAAATGCCTGTTGTTGATGACAGTGACATTATCCTTGTTCTGAAAGGAGGAGCTAGCTCCTCCAGGACTAAGGAAGAGTCCAACTAGGCTCTGCCCTAGTCAGACAAATGCTGGAGCATTTTGTTGTTAGTCTACCATCTTTCAGTCAACCAGATTTGCAGCACTGGTAGTAATGTCAATTCTGCACTCTCACTCAACCTAAATATCCAATCAGCTGCTAGAGCTTGTTGTTTCTATCTCTACAACATCCCTCTCTTAACTCCTCTAACATACACAGCATCTAGATCAGGCCCTCAACACCTCTTGCCTCTGAATATTTCTTCTTGGAATCTTTGGTTTTATTCAAGACTCAGCTCAAGCCCAACCTTTTACTTGAGAACTTTCTTGGTCCCCTCAACAACTAGTATCTTCCAACCCAAGGCTACTTCGTGTCTGTTTTACATGTTCCTACATAGGTGTGTTTCATCCTGCTGGGTAGAATATAAGCTTCTTCAAGGCAGGGTCTGATTTGCTTTTGTGTTTGTATATCCAGCACCTTTCATAATTCCTGGTACATGGTGGCTGCTTAAGAAATACTAGTGACTAATTTTAAAGCTTGAAAGCATCTAGAAGAGGGCATCCAGAATGGTGAAGGAATGAAAGACCAGACTACCTGAGTATGAGCTGCAGGTACCAAGGATATTTTGTCTGAAAAGACAAGACTTGGCCAGGTGGGGTGGGGGCAGGGGAGGAGGGGGTGTTGTGGAGGGGTATCAAGACTATCCTCAAAGGTCTGAAGAACTGTTATACAGAAACAGGATTTGTTTTCTTCTGTTTAGACCCAGAAGGCAGAACTAAGGTAGCAATTGCAAAGAAGCCAACCTAGGCCTAACATAAGGAAAAACTTAACAAAAATACAAAAAAGTAGAGTTGACTGCCTGAGGAGGTAGTGGTTTCTAACACATTGTAGTTTTATAAAGAAAGGTCAGATGATAATTTGTCAGGCATGCTGTAGAATTCTTGTTCAGATACAAGTTGAAATGGATGGCCACTAAAGTTCCTTCCAACTAAGATTATGTCATTACATGATAAAGCTTATATGCTAATAGAGAGAATAAAAATACATGATGCCATAAGTACACTACAAGGCAGAACATAGATGCCTTAAAAGGGAAAGGAACAAAGTGATACGCAGGTTCACAGGAGGGAAGAATCATATTCAGATATAAAGAGAGAGGGACCAACTGAATCAAGCCAACAACTATTTATTAAGCACCCACTAAGTGGCAGGCACTGTGCAAATTGCTGGGAACATTGTAATATTAAAAGGTAAAACTGGGCATAGACCAATATCTTACACCATATACCAAAATAAAGTCAAAATGGGTTCATGATTTAGGAGTAAAAGTTGATACTCTAAGTAATTTGGGAAAGCAAGGAATAGTTTACTTATCAGATTTGTGGAACAGTAAAGAATTCATGACCCAACAAGAGATAGAGAGCATTACAAAATGCAAAATGGATAATTTTGATTATGTCAAATTGAAATGTTTTTGTACAAAAAAAGCCAATGCAACAAGAATTAGGAGGGAAGCAGAAAATTGGGAGAAAATCTTTGCAACTAGTATCTCTGATAAAGGCCTCATCTCTAAAATATACAGGGAGCTGAGCCAAATATATAGGAATACAAGCCATTCCCCAATTGAGAAATGGTCAAAGGATATGAACAGGCAGTTTTCAGAGGAAGAAATTAAAGCCATCTACAGGCATATGGAAAAATGCTCTGGATCGCTGCTGATTAGAGAAATGCAAATCAAAACAACTCTTAGATACCACATCTCTCCTGTCAGATTGCCTAAAATAACAAATCAGGAGAATGATAAATGCTGGAAAGGATGTGGGGAATTTGGAACATTGTTGCATTGCTGGTGGAGTTGTGAGCTGATCCAGCCATTTTGGAGGGCAGTTTGGAACTATGCCCAAAGGGCTATAGAAATGTTCATACCCTTTGACCCAGCAATACCACTTCTAGGGTTGTATCCCAAAGAAATCACACAAGCGGGAAAAGGACCCATATGTACAAGAATATTTATAGCAGCTCTCTTTGTGGTAGCCAAGAATTGGAAATCAAAGGGATGCCCATCAATTGGGGAATGGCTGAACAAGCTGTGGTATATGAAGGTGATGGAATACTATTGTGCCATAAGAAATGGGGATGATGCAGACTTCATAACAACCTGGAAAAACCTACATGATATAATGCTGAGTGAGCGGAGCAGAGCCAGGAGAACGTTGTGCACAGCCACAGATATATGGATTCCGTGAGGACCAACCCTGACATACTGCGCTTTTCTCAGCAACCTAAGGGGCAAGGACAACTCCAGGGGACTCACGATGGAGAATGCTATCTTCATCGAGACAAAGAATTGCAAAGTTTGAATACAGACTGAGGCACACTACATGCTCGCCTTTTCTGCTTCTCTTTTGTTTTTGTTTTTGGGGTTGTTTTTTTTTTTTGGTTCTGTTTCTTCTTTCTCATGATTCATTCCATTGGTCAAAACTCTTCTCCACGACTTGACTAGTGCATAAATTAATTCAATGCGAAGTTATACATGACAGTTATATGAGACTTCATGCCGTCTTGGGGAGGGAGGGGGGAGGGAGGGGAGAAAAACTGGAACTCAAAACTATGTAGAACCGTGTGTGCTAAACTAAAAATAAATAAAGAAATTTATTAAAAAAATATTAAAAGGTAAGAGTAATTACCAAGTGAAACAGTATTATTGTGATAATAATGGGAATACAAAGGCCTAAAACAAAGCAAAAAAAACCCACCCCACCCCCCAAAAAACCCTAAGTCCCTGCTCTCAAGGAGCTCACAATCTCCTGGGGGAAAGGCAGGCAAACAGCTGTGTACAAACAAGATGTGTGTGTGTGTGTGTATGTATATATACATACATATATACATATATACACATTATATATATGTATACATGCATACATATATATATACACACACACATATATATATACACATACATACACACACACACACACACACACACACACACATATGAGATAAATTGGAGACAATCAAAGAGGTTAAGGTTTACCAAGGGAGGCCAGGGAAGCCAGGATCAGAAAAGACTTCAAGAAATCTGAGGTTGACCTTGAAGGACGGATAGGATAGATGAGAATAATAGGCAGAGAGGGGATGGGGTGGACACTCCTGGTAGAATGAAAAAGATGAATAACTGGCACACTGCCTCTACACTTAGCATCAAGTAATAACTCTTTCTCTTGGTAATTACTCTTACCTTTTAATATCAATTTAATTAATTAATTTAATATTAAGAGGTGAAAGACCAACAAGACCAACAACGCCAGCACACAGGAGGGCTGCTAGCACAGGTTCTTTGATCTGCTTTTCTAAGGAAAGAAACTTTAAGGGGTTTACAATCTTACTTTAATTAAACATACATATATCATTCACTTAGTTCAGGCGGAAAAGCCAGTACCCTGAACTTCAGAGAGTATACAAACAGAAATTACAAGCATACATTATAGAAACAGAACAAATAAACACAAGGCTTCTAACTGTCTAACTACAGCAATACATACAGTTACCAGGGAGAGAAGCATCAACACCTGGTTTTCAAAGCCAAGGAGCTCTGTGACGGCTACCCAGGGTCTTGTCTGGTCAAATCACACGACACTCTTCCAGTGAGTGAGAGCCCCAAAAAAAACACCAACCTTAGATCTTATATACCTTTCTCAGGGTCAGAGAGTATCATAACCAGGCAACTCAAACCCATGGAAACTAGGCTTTCTTGTTTCTTAAGCAGGTCATCAAAGACTATGGATTCAATCAAGAAACAAAGGCAAGACTCAAAGGCACTTGACTACCTCAGTGCTGAAAAGCACTCGAACAAAAAACAGCAAAAAGTCCCACTTTGCTTGCCATTACATTTGAAAGGCAAGACTCAAAGGTACTTGATTACCTTAGCATTCCAAAAGAGAAAACAGTAAAAAAATCCCACCTTTCTTACAATTATACTAACCCAGGACACAGATGGAAAACCCAAGCTCCATGTCATGCCACTATGAATGACTGTGCACAGCTGGCACAAAGTGACTTGGGAGTAGTGCCAGAATTAGAAAGTGTTGCTTTCTATAATGCAAAGGAGATATTATCCCCTTCCACTGTCTCTTCAATGCATGATTTCCCTGAGCAAGCTATGGGCTACTGTCTGTACAGCCACTGAATTAATTGGAAGCAGCTGTCTACATTGACAGCTAATTATGGTTGCTGAGATTCAGACTCCCTACTACCCATTATCTCAGAAAAAAAATGACTCAGGGTGCTGAGGCAGACTCTTAGCAATTCCTTCAATAACAGGCCAAATTCAACATAACATGCAGATGTGACCTATCTGAATGGCTCTCGTAGGGATTTTAAAGGTACTGTCTTAATGGTCTTTACCTAGGCTATTATACTGGAACTGATCATCTGACTAATTAGTAATATCAGAAGCAGTACTCAAACTGGGTTAAGCACCTGCTTTTTGAAGCCCACTTGTAAAATGGTACAAGATGGTTAACAATAAATCACCTTAAGTCTTTTCTTATATGGAATGGTTGTCTGAGAGGTGGGAGAAGAGATACAGGGAAAATTCAGGTGACACAAAAATTAAAAATCTCAATCAATTTTTTAAAAACAATAATCTTAGAAAGATGCATTTTAAAATGTAAAGATTAAATTACCAAAGTTATTATTCTCAGTTAGAATCAAAGTGGTATTTGTGTGTGTGTGCATGTATCTGTGTATGTATATATGTGTGTGCATATGTACATACATACACAAACACATATATACAAATATTTGAGTTTCTGACTAATCTCTGGCGCTAAGAATATAAACCTAACTAGCCTCAGATAGGCACAAGGGAAAGCTCACTGGCTAATGAGTCAGATAACCTGAGTTTTGGTCCTAGCTCTGTTATTAACTCTCTGATTCTGAACAAGGCACGTAACATTTTTAGCTTCAATCTCTGCATCTGTAAGATGAGGGGGTTTGATTAAATGATTTCTTAAGTCAATCTACAAGCTCCATTAACTTTGCTGAAAAAATTCTCCCTTCAATCCTGATTAGGTAATTTCTACAGGAACTCTTTACCAGAAGAAGTAATTTTATGTTACATATGCATGTTCTTATTTCAATGGTCCAGTTTACTTTTTGACTATTAATTCAAATCTCCATTAAAATTATCCTCCAATAGCTCTTGGTATGGAGAAGACCCTGGGCTCTGGAGAACTATACAAGTGACAGGTCCTACCCTAACAAGCAACAGAGACTTTGAGAAAAGAACTGGCAACAGCTTATGTAGCTGTCATCTGAGGACCAGCAAGCATAGGTTTGGACCTTCCTTCAGTGCCTGGGACCTTCTCACCTTGGAACATTCCTCAGCCACAAGGGTCCCTTTTCTCCTTGGTGAATTCCTCCCAGGGCCTCCATTCAGAGAAGGGGCCCAGGCTGGCCTTCATAAATTTCCCTTTCTTGGCTCTGCTTCTGACACTATGGAGTTCAACACCATGCTCCCCTGTAAGAGTATCTTCCTCCACAACAACACCACCACTATTCTTTTCCTGTTCCCTTTGGTGTGTTGTCTTTGCCTATTAGAATGTAAGTTCCTTTTGCTAGTATTTGTATCCCCATCACTTAGGACAGTGCCTGGCACACAGAAGGCACTTAATAAGTGACTGTTGCTGGCCTGCTTGGTTGCCTGGTAACAAATTTTTTCAGGTACAACCCATGTTGTACAAGCCCAACAAATTACTTCAACTCTCTGGGCCTCAGAATCCTCAGCTGTAAAACGAGAAGGCTGAACAAGATGACCTTTAAAGTTCCTTCTAGGCATAACCTTTCAACCATATGACCTACTAAGACAAAGACAGGCTGCAGTCTGCCCTGTGGGGTGGGAGTACCCACACCAATCATAGATCCTTGAAGTACTGATGCTAATTTATTTTTGGCCTTCGTAGAGTTACAAGATTTAGTCTTACAAATTTTTTCCCATTATCTATATTTTCACTCTGTTTCATGGATTACTATAACCAAAAACGTTAGCCAGCTTTCTGGTGATAAGATTAGCTAGACTGGCCAGCAAAGTTTTCATGGTTTTTCACTATTCTCAAATTTAGTCTTTCTAGTTTGCTAGTACTGGTCAGAGTTGGTGCTCCCCCTGAAAGGGCCATTAAGAGCCTAGGGTCATGTCCATACCATGATTAAGAATCAAAGTAGGATATTGGGGAAGGATTCACAAGTGACATGGAGTGATAACAAGGCCACAAATGTAGAGCTGGAAATACCTTTCCCAGATCATCTAGTCCAACTCCCTCATTTTTACAAATATCTAAGTTAAAAAAGGAAAATGATAAATGCTGGGTGGTCTGTAGGAAAATACTAAGGCAGTTTTGGTGGAGCTATGAATGGATTCAACCATTCTGTAAAGCAATTTGGAAGTATGCCCAAAAAGCTATTAAATTATAAATATCATCTGATCCAGTGCTATAATGACTAGTTTTATACCTACAAAGAGATTAAAGAGGAAAAAGACCCATAGATACAAAAAATATTTGTAGCAGCTCTTTTTGTGGTGTCAAAGAATTGGAAACTGAGGGGATACCTTTGACCTGAGGAGTGGCTAAACAAGTTATGGTATACAAACGTTATGGAATACTACTATGCTGTATACAATGATGAAGGGGATGGTATCAAAGAAGCCATATGAAGATTTGTATGAACTAATGCAGTATGAAGTGAGCAGAATGAGGAAAGATAAATTTATACAATAAAAGTACTGTAAAGACAAAGAACTTTGAAAGACTTAGGAACTCTGATTAATGGAATGACCAACTGTAATTCCAAAGGACTCATGAAGAAACCTGCTGAAAACTTCCAATAAGAGCTGAATGACTCAGAGCATATATTGAAGTATATTTTCTTTTCTTTCTTTCTTTCCTTTCTTTCTTTCCATCTTTCTTTTACATGACTAACATAGAGATCTGTTTTGTGTGACTACATATTTGCAATGAGTTTTGCTTTTCTTGCCTTCTCAATGGGTGGGGAAGGGGGAGAGGGAAAAGAATATGGAATTGAAAATAAAATAAAGCTGAATTTTAAAAAAGGATCCAGGCCAAGATGGTGGAGTAAAGGCAGGGATTTGCCTGAGCTCTCCCAAATTTCCCTCCAAACAACATTAAAACAACACCACAATACAAATTCTCAAGCGGCAGAACCAATAAAAGGAAAGGATGAAACAAATGTCTAGTCCAAGACAACTTAGAAGGTCAGCTGGAAAGGTCTGTTTCACTCAGGTGAGACTGGAGACAATCGAGTGCAGGCTGTGCCCAGGAAGCCAGCAGCAGGCCTTGGGGGCATGTGCATCAGTTGCTGGGCTTTCAGGCTAAAGATAGTAAGGGGACCAGAAAACTGGTCAGAAGAAGATTACAGGGGACCCTTTGCTGGCACTGGGGGCAGGACTCGGTTGCATTGCCCATACACAGCCCAGGTCATAGTCCCAGGGTAGGGAGGAGCACTAGCAGGAGCAGGGACACAGTCTCAAGGTGAAAAAGAAGGCTTGTGGTTGCTCAAAGACTAAGGCACAAGCCAGGAAAGCAGTGACCACACCTCTCCTTAGATCATACCACCTTGTAAGAACTGAAAACTTACAGACCTCCAGAATTAGCTCTGAAAACAGTGGCACAAAAAAATCTGAAGTTTGCAACACTACCCCTTCCTGGGAGAAGAGCCCAACTTTAACATAAAGTTAAAAGTCAAGAAATAGGCTGGAAAAATAAGCAAAAACAACGAAAAGGAACTTGGCCACAAAAAGTTACCATAATGACAGGGAATATCAAATCACAAATTCAGAAGACAACAATGTCAAAACAGCTACATCCAAAGCTTTAAAGACAAACATAAATTGGTTTCAGACCCACAAAGAATTCCCAGAAGAGCTCAAAAAGGATTTTAAAAATCAAATAAGAGAGGGTATAAGAAAAATTGGGAAAAGAAATGAGAGCAATGTAAGAAAATCATGAAAAAAATCAACACCTTGGTAAAGGAGGCATAAAAAATACTGAAGAAAATAACAACTAAAAAACAGACTAGACCAAATGGCAAAAAAGGCACAACGACAAGAAGAATGCCTCAAAAAGCAGAATTGGCCTAATAGAAAAGGAGGTGCAAAGGCTTGATGAAGAAAATAATTCCTTAAAAATCAGAATTGGACAAGTGGAAACTAATAAGTCCATGAGACATCAAGAAACAATAAAACAAAATAAAAAAAATAACCTAAAAATAGATTGAAGAGGGCTAATTTAAGAATTATTGGACTACCTGAAAGCCATGATAAAAAAAAATGCCTAAACATCATATTTCAAAAAATTATCAAGGAAAATTGCCCTGATATCCTAGAACCAGAAGGTAAAATAGAAACTGAAAGAATCCATCTACCACCTCCTGAAAGAGATCTCAAAATTAAAACTCTCAGGAATATTATAGCCAAATTCCAGAGCTCCCAGGTCAAAGAGAAAATACTACAAGCAGCCAGAAGGAAACAAATCAAATATCATGGAGCCACTGATAGGATAAAACAAGATTTAGCAGCTTCCAAATTTAATTGTCAAAGGGCTTGGAATATGATATTCTGGAGGGCAAAGGAGCTAGGATTACAACTAAGAATCACCTACCCAGCAAAACTGAGTATAATCCTTTGCAGGGGGTGGGAGGGGAGGAATAGATATTTAATGAGACAGAAGACTTTCAAACATTCCTGATGAAAAGACAAGAGCTGAATAACACTTGAACCTTACTCTCATTGGAACTGGCTCAAAAATAGAATAACATACATACTCAGTTGGGTATAAAAATCTATCTTACCCTTCAGGGAAGTAGGAGAGAAGGGGGATGAGAGAAAAAGGTAGGGGAGGGAGAGCTGTTAGAAGCAAAGGAGAATTGGGGGAGGGGGTGGTCAGAAGCAAAAGACTTTTGAGGAGGGACAAGGTGAAAGGGGCGGGGAGAGAGAGAGAGAAGGATAAATGGGGTGGGAAGTAGGATAGATGGAAATAAATAATTAGTAATCATAATTGCGAATTTGAATGGAAAGAACTCACCCATAAAATGGAAGCAGATGGGAGTGGATTACATGATCTGGACATAAAGAGTGATACCACAGGCAAACTGGGGTTATCATTTACCTGTCAGATCTGTAGATAAGGAAAGAATCTAGGACCAAACAAGAGATAGACAGCATTGTGGAATATAAAATGGATAATTTTGGTTGCATTAAATTGAAAAGTTTTTGCACAAGCAAAACCAATGCAGCCAAGATTAGAAGGAAAGCAGAAAACTACAGGAGGGCAGAGAGAACTTACAGGAAGTTCTTCTGATCAAGGCCTCATTTTTCAAATTCATAGAGAACTGAGTAAAATTTATAAGAATACAAGTCATTCCCCAATGGATAAGTGGTCAACAATCAAAGCTATCTATAGTCATATAAAATATTCTAAATCACTACTGATTAGAGAAATGAAAATTAAAACTCTAAGGTACCACCTGACACCTACCAGATTGGCTAATATGACAGAAAAGGAAAATGACAAATGTTGGAAGGGAAGCAGAAAAATTGGGACACTAATGCCCCGTTGGTGGAGTTATGAACTGATCCAACCATTCCGGAGGGCAATTTGGAACTATGCCAAAAGGGCTATAAAAATGTGCATACCCTTTGACCCAGCAACACCACTATTAGGTCTGCATCCCAAAGGGATTTTAAAAAAAAGGAGAAGGACTAAGATATACAAAAATATTTACAGCAGCTCTTTCTGAGGTGGCAAAGAATTAGAAATTAAGGGGATTCCCACCAATTAGGGAATGGCTGTGGTATATGAAGTGATGGAATATTGTGTTATAAGAAATTACAAGCAGGTCGATTTTAGGAAAAACTGGACTTACATGAACTGACGCAACATGAAGTGAGCAGAACCAGGAGAGCATTGTACACAGCAACAGCAATATTGTATGATGATTTACTGAGCTACTTCCTTCATTTTATAGATGGAGAAACTAAGACCCAAAGAATGTCCCTCTTCAAGTGACTTGAATATCTATCACATAAGTGGTAAGGGGAAGAGCCAGAATTTAAACTCAGGTCCTCACACTGCAATCTTTGTGCAGGATCCTTCCAATGTGTCCAATACCTTTTTGAAGCCACAGAGATTTTGTAAAATAACAAATTTAGGGAAAGACATAATTGGACTGTTCCCTTTTAACTTGTAGCAAATAACTGCATATACCTGAAGAATAAAAGTTCAAATAATCTAAGTCAGTTTAGTAAGTACTCAAGTAAAGATCAGGTGCTTCATTACATCAGCAAGTCTCTGTGTTAAAAAAATAATCTTCAGCAGCTGCAATGCTAGTCCAATATCCCTACTACCAAGTGAATAACAACACCTGAAAGGTTCAGAATCTGAAGAAAACTGAATCAGTAAATATCAGGATGCAATAAGAAAAGAGAGGCTTTCTCCATGAAGTAAGTATTTAAAAGTGTTTATACATCATGACTAACTTCTATGAACTTGATGATTTCATGCTATTTTATCAGTTAGGAATATTGACCATATCACTTAAGTTGACAGGGAAATAGTTTAGACTCAAAGGAGGAACTAAATGGCAAACTGCACAATATGTAAAAGGAAGATGGAGATAAAGGGCGATTTTCATTCACCCATAATTACACATTGTAAGCAGCTACACTGCAGTGGAGAAACGCAGGGTTTGGGAGTCTGAAGAGCTGGATTGGAATGCTGGCCCTGCCACTAACGAGGTGACTTCACTTCATCCCCTCTGAGTAGGATGACTTTATCTGTAAAATGTGAGCACTGGACTAGATGCTCTCTAAGTTGGTTTTAAGTGCCCAGTTTGGTGATAAGTTATTTTCTGAAAAGAGAACTAATCTGTGGGGAATTCCCACTTCTTTGCAAATGGGCTTTGATGTTTTATAGCAAGGGGCACCAACCTATAACCAAAGGGTACAAGTAAGACACATTTTGAAACAAGTCTGTTCCAATTTGAAAAGACATTTCCTCCTGATTGTACAGTCCAGTCACCTTGCCATCTAATCCCCTCATTTCAAAGTCCAATTTTATACAAGTCACTCAGCTGCCCCTACAACCAGCAGCAACTTGAATGAACATCTACCACAAATACATAGATCCTGGGAAGGTGATCTAGAGAGAAAAACTGCTTTGGCAGTACTCATTAGACAAGATCTTATGTTTAGGTAGAGGTTGTCTACTTAATCCTACAGCATGGCAGGATTTCTGGTAATAAGAACTGGAAAAGGAAAAGATAAGACAGACTCCCACCTCCACAACACATTCATAAACTGTGTCATCCAGCAAGGACACCTTGCAGTGCATGTTTCTGTGTCTTCTGACAGCTTTCTGGGAAGAACCAAGCTCTTTCTCAGTTTTTGGTTCCACGCTTTCTTTTTTCACTTCTGTGTTGGAGCCTTCTTCAAGTTCTTCTCCTTCCTTAGTTTCAAACTCTAGATCTTCTCCGTGTTCTTCCTGGGCAGGCTGTAGAACCACAACATAACCAAATCAGAAATCAAGATCTTTCATAAAACACATTGTACTCTTAATAAGAACAATGCTATGAAGAAAGCAAAAGACAATTGCAACAAGATACAAGATCATAACATTCAGGCTAAAAGAATCCATCCATCAGCAATTATGAAGCAAGCACTAGCTCTGTACCAGGCACTGCAAGGCAAAGACAAGAGGGAAGTAGTCCTAGCCTTGGAGGGGCTCATTCTAATGGGGGAGAGAGATTAACACACATTTATATAAGGATCTATGTAATGTACATAAAATGCATATGAGTTTCCTGTAAAAGATAACAGGTTCTAGTCAGTGAAAACCTGTAGAAACTAGGACTCCAAGTGCCTCAGGCAGAAAGCCCTGTTTTTTAAAGCAGCCCATGAAAGTTTGCCATGGAAACCATGGTTCACAAGATACAGCACCTCACTAAGCACCATGACCTCTTCCAGTTTCCAGCCTGGGACCCCCAATCATCAACAAGAGGAGAAATCACTGTGGGGAGCACCTTCTTCACCCCCACCAATACCAATGGTTGGTCAAAGGCCACCAAGAGAGGGATAAGACCAAGAACCTCAGCAGGGGGAGCACCCCTCACAATCACACGTCCTGATTCCAGCCCAGCCCCTGAAGCCGTCATCCTGGGAAGCAGCTCTGGAGGAGATGCAGCCTGGTAGCTGCCTCTGCAGGTGCTGCTAGCACAGCTACAAAAGACCCAGGAAAGAAAATTCTTGCAAGTAAGGTCCTTGGTACTGTCAAACGGTCCAATATCAGAAACTGATATGAAGGAATGAAGGAAACGAAGAAACAAGCATTTACTAAGTGCCTACAGAGTACCAGGCATTGTGCTAAATGTTTTATAATTATGTCTCATTTGATCCTCACAACCTTGGGGGTGGGAGGGTGGGAAAGAGGGGGAAACAAGTGCTATTATTATTCCCATTTTACAGCTGAGGAAACTAAGACAGACAGAGGTGAAGTACCTAGGCTGACACAGCTAGTAAGTGTCTGAGGTAGGATTTGAACTCAGGTCTTCCTGACTCCAGGCCCACTGTTCCATCCACTGCACTATCCAGATGTCTCTCATATAATATTATCAGTGTAAACTACAGTAAGTATCATGTATCATCTGCTTTGCCACTGCACCCTATGGATCACAGGACTTTTCCATGTGACTTGCAGGTGAAGCCTTCTATGTGTTGTCTCCCCCATTAGAATGGGAGTTCATGGAGAGTAGGGGCTGTCTGGCTTTTCTGCTTGTCTTAGCACAGTGCTAGTACACAGTAAGTGCTAGCATAATAATAAACACTTTTTCATTCATTCCTCAGATATGTGTTTTCTCTCCTCAAATTGCCCTAGAGCACTCTGGTCTCTCCCTTGCCCATCTCTCCTTACTTTCTACTTACTTATCCTTAAACAAATTATATCCCCCAAGTGCCTAATATAGTGATTTACACGCAAGAGGCATTTGACACAGGCTACATCTAAATGAATTCCCCTTATCTAAAGCTGTCAAGTTCTTCTCTCTCCTTTGACACTTTGCTCCATCTCCAGTGCCTAACCATATCTTTCCATTTTAGTAGCTATCCTGGGTTTAAGCATTAGGAATTAAGGAATTCTTATGTAATTTAGAATGTTCTAAATTTCCCAAGTCACTAAACCTCATAAAAGATAGATAACAACTGTTTTATGGCATAAATCAGCATCTATAGAGTTGTCAAAACTACTTATCTGTGGGCTAGCTATCAACTAGCTCTTTCCATTCCACCAAATATGCTACCTGCAATCCAGTGTCAAAGAAGAACAGGATTTCAACTAAAATATAGGTCTCCTGGGAAAAGCAATAAGCCATTTCCAAGTTTTTCCAATATGAATTTCCCGACATACAGCAAGGATAACATTTTAGGGTCCCTGCATTTAAACATAACACATAATGAAGAATTTTTCGCTAAACCATATTATTATTTTTTTGACAGAATTAGAAACTGAAAATGGAGGACAATGGAAGAAAACTGGATTTTGACTGCCCCTACGTTAATAACAGCTCCCTTTTATAAAGCTGTATAGCTTATGATATATTTTCTTGATAACAACTTCTCCCAACTAGTTCCTAAGAGTCTGTTTTCTTAGCTCTGTAGCCATAGCACAGTGCTGGCACATGGAAAGCCCTTAATAAATGCCTGGTGAGGGGACTGTTCATTGGTTGGACGACAGGCATGAAGGATAGGGAAATAGTAAAAAAATAAAGGTGATTCAAAAACAAAATATGCCAATATGATCTAGAGAGCACAACAAACAGAAGCACACAGGCTCTCAAGATGACATAAACAACATTCTCACATCCTGAAAGTAACTTCCAATTTATGTATAAAGAATTACAAGATGGAGAATTATAATAAAAGAAACCAAGGCTGAAAAAATCAAGTGCAATTTCCAGAATGTAATCTAGACTGTCCACATTTCATTGAGCAAATGAGAAAAAACATACCACTGTTGTAAGTTCATGCCAGGACATCAATGAGGGTCCTAAATTATGTTATAAAAATGAAAGTAGGAAACAATTTATACAAGAGAGGAAAGCATGGATTCTCCATAATGATGTATTATTGGCTTCTATTCCAAATGTAGAGGAAGAACAAGAAATAAAGGCATCTCACCCCTTTTTAGGAAGGCATGAAACTATTCTAATATTTTTAAGTAGGTTTTCCTAAAAGGACTATGTTTGCTGGGAACCATTCCATTTCCATAATGTTCACATAATATAAATTCCAGACCATCCCACTTTTTTCCTCTCACTTCAAGACCTAGGTTTGGCTTCATTATGTCTGAAGAGGAATTTTATAGCAATAGGTAAAGATGCTTAATAAAAATTCGAGAAAAAATATTTCTGGATGTTATCGAGTTTCCATCAAATTATGTTGTACTTAACTTCTACAAAATAAAGTCTCAAATACTTTAGATTACTCAGTTCAGAGTGTCAGAGTTATCTGACTAAGAAGTAGCCAGTAAAGAATGCTAGACTTAGAATTAGGAAAAAAGTGAATTTGAATCAGACTATCTTCGTGATTGAAGTCCCTCCACTTCTCTGTACCTTCGTTTTCTCATGTGTAAGATGAGGCATTACTAAAGGTTAATACCTGCTCCACCTTGGCTTATTCTACTTTTTGTGAGGATCCAAACAAGCCAACGAAGGTAAAGGGCTTCAAAAATTTAGAGCACTATAAAAATGTCAGCTATGATTATTAAGTTAATTAAGAAGTAAGCCAAACAAGAAGCTTCCAGATAATGAAAGTAAAATGTATTAGTTATCCTCATTCTCCCCGACTCTTTCCCCATTTCTTACCTGTGTTTCTGCACTGCTTAAAGAATGAAGATCCAAAGATGGGTCTGTTTTAAGTTCAGGTTCGGGGGCAGCAATGGGGGCCTTTAAAAGGATCTCTTCCTCAAGACCAGCTCCAAACTCTGTTTCTCTCTGACCTCCCTCTCTTTTATCCTTAGCTAATTCTGTTTCTTTGCCTTCATCTTCGGAGACTTGAGACTTAGGCCTCTTGAGAAAAGAGGAGAACAGCCGGGACAGGCCTCGGCTTTCTGATGTCCGCTCTTTGTTCTTACTCAAGTCCTCATGTGGGGGGGTATCACCATTGGAAGCCTTCTGCTTCTGTTCGGAATGATTAATTCCCTCAGCTGCCTTCTGCGATGACTCCTCCAGCTGAGCCTCTTGAGTTCCTGTTCTTGTGGCTCCTTCACCTTCTTCCTTCTGCTGTTGGTGTTGTGGATTCTCGGCCTCAGCCACTAAGCCTTTCTCTGTTGTCATGATGTAGCTATTAACACAAAGTGAAAAAAGGGCACATTTAACAAAAAGTTTTAAAAGTTATAACAACAACTGTTGTTGTTGTTATACTACTAATGGTCAAATCTCAAATAAAATCTAAGCGTCCAGGCCCAATTCCTAAATTTCTAGGTGTTTGTGGTTCATGTTATATACCTATCATCAGCAGCAAGGCACTGTACCTAAATAGAAGATTTTGCTTTAAGTCATATAAATATCTTCTCATTGATGCATCTTGTATAAACTAATATGCCTCAAGCTGGTAAAGGCACACAGAGGGAGGGGGTCACTTAAAACCAAATTCAGATCCCACAGCATTAGAGTTGAAAAAGACGCTAATATCAAGTACAAGTCTCTCAGGCGGAGAAACTGAATCCCTGAGAGACTGAGTGGCATGCACAAAGCCAAAGAGTTGCTAATGGCAGAGCTGAGACTAACACCCAGGCCATCTGAACTCCTAGCCACTAGACTCTTTTCATTATCAGGTTACCCTCTAAGTTCCTTATTCACACACTCTAGGAATACATAAAGAACATCTATAAAAAAAAGGGATAACATTTGCAGGAACTCAGTTTTCCCAAATTCACACCCCCAAAGAAGCAGCATGTAGTTATACAGTTTCTATTCCTTCATTAATCACTTTGTATAAATTTCTTAGAATGAACAGAATGCCACAACAGAAAGAGAATCTACAGGCTACATATAATTTAATACCAGATTTGCTAACAGAATGATGCAAATACAACTTTTGCAAAGGTTTAATTTCAGTTTTCTGTGTAAAAATACCAAACTCTAGCCACCTTCCAAAGTATCTAATTTTGAAATTTTTATCATGTAAAATCCTCTCTTTCCAACAATTTTATTTTTAGGATATGATCTATATTAGATAAGAATAAAGTCTGGAGGATAAATATTGAAACCCCTTTAGGAGATACAGTTTTTAGACTTCACCTATAGCAAACTTGTGGCTTTCTAGTTTCTTGAGTTAAAGATTACCCAGGTATCAATCATAATTCACAAGTACAGTAGAGAAGCAGAGGAGGGAGTACAGAGAAGAAAGAATTAGAGGAGGATGAAAAAGAAAAGAAAACAGATAATAAGTTAAGGGGGGGAGGAAAGGAATCCAATTTACTTTTTCCTTCCTAAACAAAATTTCACAAAGGAACATTCCAAGCAATTGTTTAACACCAGATTTCAAAACATCAATCTCGATCTTTGGTCTGACCACAAATAACCAAAGCTATCTCAAAACAGATGACTCCTTAGATGACAGACTTCACCAGGACCATTCATGGATCACTAAGAGATTCCAGAAACTGAAAAAGTCAACAAATAGAAGACCCTTCAATCCTTTCTTTCTTTTTTTTTTTTAACAATCCTTACTTTCAGAAAATTTCTTACTCGTACTCTCATAAGAGAAGAACATAAACTTTTCTGATTTAAAAATTGAAAATTTCTCCTAAGAATAATCCATAATATCCTTTCATGTAGAAGGAATTATCATTGGAAAAAGTAACTAACAATTCTAAAACAAAATGTGTTTTACTTTTCCACTGCTAACACATCCACTTGTAATAGAGTCACAACTTACACATTATCATGTACTAGAAAATGATCACACCTATTAAAAATGGCAATCTTCACAGAAAGAAGACTTTCCCCAGCCACACACAAGCACATATTAGCAACAACAGCATTTACAAAAATAATTTCAAAAATGAAAAATAAGGACACTGAATGGAGCAAATTAACCAGACCAAACATACACCCAATTACCTCTGGAGTTGGTCAAGAAAAATAAATTAAAAAAAAAAACACCCCATCTCTACTCACAAGATCATAGACATAAAACCCTAAAGGGGAACTCAGAGGTCAACTAAGTTCAAATTCTTCTCTTTACTGATGAAGAAATGAAGACCCAGGAAGTTTAAGTGATTTGTCAAAGATCACTTACAGATAGGTAGTAATAACAAAACTAAAAATCAAATCTAGTTCCTTCCCAGACTCAGTGTTTTCTACTATGTAAAACTTCCATCATTCATTCACAATGACTTATCATGACAAGTCTGTCTTAAAATAACCAGGCAAATTTGTCATTTCCGAGGTTGAAACCAAGGTCTTGACATTCCAAATTGACAGGAGAAATTATCTACAGGAAAAGATATGGTTCTAGAAAACATTCTGGAACTATACCTAAAAAGTGTCCAAACTGTAAATGCCCTTTCACCCAACAGCATCTATATTAGGCATATATACCAAAGAGGTCAAGGACTAAGAGAAACAATGCAATTATACAAATAGATTTACAGTAGCATTTTAGTAGTAGCAAAGAACTGGAAACAAAGTGACCCTCAACAGAGAAAGGCTAGACAAATTGTGACATATAAATATGACTGAATATTATTGTGTTATAAGAAATGACAAGTATGAAGAAATCAGAAAAATCATGGAAGACCTGTAAGAGCTGATGCAGAATAAAACAGAGCCAGGAGAAATTTTTTAGGATGACTAAAATAATACAAAGAAAAAGACTTTGAAAGATTTCAGAATTCTGATTAATCTAGTGACCAAATCATAACTTCAAAAGAGTCAGTCAATAAATAATCATTAAGTACTCACTATGTGCCAGACAATGTGCTAAGCATTGGGAATATACAGAAAGGCAAAAGAGAAAGACCCTATTCTCAAGGAGCTCTCAGTCTAATGAGGGAAACAACATGCAAACACTTGTGTACAAACAAGATACATAGAGGGTAAACTGAAGATAAAAAATAGAAGTAAAAATTTTAGCTGTGACTTGAAGGAAGCCAACGAAGCGAAGACGAGGAGAGAAAAAATTCCAAACATAGAGGACAGCGAGTGAAAATGCTCACAGTTGGAAGACTAGAGTGTCTTGCTTGAAGAACAGTGAGGAGGCCAGAGTCACTAGATCACAGAGTACGTAGAAGGAAGTAAAGTGTAAGAAAAAATGCAAAGATATGAAGAGGCCAGGTTAAGAAAGGCTTTAAATGATAAACGGAAGATTTTATATTTAATCCTGAAGATACTAGGGAGCCACTGAAGTTGAGGAAGTAAGGAGGTGACATAGTCAGACCTGACCTTTTAGTAAGATCATTTTGACTTCTGAGTGAAGGATGGACTGCAGCAGGGAGAGACTGGAGGCAGGGAGACAATCATCAGGTTACTGCAATAAACCAAGCATGCCTCTGGCGAAAAGTTATAAGACTAGAGGTGCAGAATAAGACATATATAACATACTGACAGATGCAACTGATTGTTGATTTGTTTTGCTTAACTATCTGCTACAGGAAGGAATGGAAGTGAAGGAATGAGTTAGTGAGAAGTGACAGAGATGAAAAAAGTGAAGAATAGCAAAGAATACAAAGAAAAACAGAAAGTTCAGAAGAGAACACAAATAGGACAATTTTGTTACTATCTTGTTAAAGTTAATATATACTTTTGAAAACAAATTATATACAACAGAACTTCATGGTTTAATACACAATCCTTTTTTATCTTCTATATGTTTGTGATTGTTGTGTTAGGTTCAAGATGAAAAAATATCAAAGAGCATAAATAGGCTAAATTCTCTACAAATAGACTTTTTCTATTATAAAATGACAGTATGGTGGGGAGGGGGGCGTGCGGGGTAAAGGGTTCTGGATGCACAATCTAGAAAGGTATCAATGTACAGATTAGTCTTTGCAGTGGTTTTTTTTTTATTTCAGTTCTTTATTTCTGAAAGATGAACCTGCATTAAATGAGTTCATGATCCAACTCATTCCTAATTCTCTAATTATATCCTATGAATTGTATCTGTAATAAACATACATCTGTTTCTAACAGTGAGAGCTCGGTGACATCAGTCAAATAAATTTTATAAAGCCAAGGGTTGAGCAGGGAAGGGTATTTTATTTTTCTCATCTCCCTCCAGAACCTAGCATAGTAGGAAACTCAATTAATGCTTGCTATTTAGCATGTTATAGTTTCCCAAACAGCATTATTGGCACCTAAATTCCCCTAAAATTTGCAAATTCTAGAACTGCTATACTTAATTATTTAACTTTCAACTGTCCTCAAACTATCATATCTTACTGAATATTCATTTATTCGATGGATAATTTACTGAGCAGCTACTCTATGCTAGCATCTGTGAAGAATACAAAGAGTAGAAAACAGTCCCTCCTTTCAAGGAGTTTCCAATCTATTAGTTAAAAAAAAAGATGTGTACACAAATAACTATGATAAAAGGCAACATGAGATGAATGCCATGAATGACTGCAAACTAAGCTAGCAAAGGAGTGCTGAGAAAGGAAGGGATTTGGACTTGGAATTTAGAAAGACCTGGATTCAAAATGCAACCCTGACACTTAGGTGTGTGATAGCAAGTAGGGTGAAACTTCTCTGGGCTCTGGTTTCTTCTTTTGAAAAAATGGGGAAAATAATCTCTCAAGTACCTACTTCACAGGGTTCTTTTGGGGGTCAAATGGGACAATACACATAAATTGCTTTACAATCTTAAAGTGCTATACAAATGTTAGACATGATAGGGAAAATGTGATCAAAGAGATGGTAAAGAAGGGGTAGGATTGCCAAAGGACAAAATAAAGTAAGAAAGACAAGAAACATAAAATTTCAGAGGTAAGAGGGTCCATGGAGATGAGCTAATCCAACCTTTTATTTTTACAGATGAGGAAAAACTCAAAACTTATAGAATTCATTCTTAACCAAGATCCAGCAGACACTTAATGGCTGAGCCCCCTCTCTGAAGCACTTTCTACTATACTGTCATGATAACTCCCCAAGGAGAAGGAAAATTCTTGTTTCAAGAAATGGCAGATGGGATGGGGAGGTTGGGAAGTGGGGGTAGGGGTGAGCAATCCTATATGGGAGGAGGAGGAGGAAAAGACTGGAATATAACATCCCCGCCATACGTAAGAAGAATTCTATTCGAAGTGGAGGAGTTTAACTGAAGAAATCTTATATATTCAGAGACCAATCAATACCTATTTTCTATATCCTTCCCATCAGTTCCAAACTCCCATATACATTACTTCAAATTTCATCGACGGCAGCACTAAAAAACAAACGTTTCCACTGGATGGATTCCATTTCCATATTCCATCCAAACCTTTAAGGTTTGAAAATAGATACTGGTCATTCAGTAAAGATTAATTAAGCATCTACTATGTGCAAGGCACTATGGTGAGTGCTGGGATTACAAAGAGAGGCAAAAAGTAGTCCCTGCCCCCAAGAAGTTGACACTGGCAGCCCTAAAAAGGCCAGGGCTAGCCTTGAGCAGAGAAACCAGAGAATCTTTGCTGTCTGGAACTAGCTTGGCAGCAGTTCATGTTTAAAAAAAAAAAAAGATACAGGGCCTCTGCTGACTTCCCAAGGCAAGGAAAGTACACAGCTACTTTAGGCAGCACTCCTTTTAAGAATAGTATACAGATCATGGTTATAAAATGTCACTGTACTCTAGGCTAGTCAAATATATAAACTGTTGTCTCAAAGGGCAGAAAGTGAGTAAATAAGCAGAAGTTATGGGAGGAAGATTTTGTCTGACCTACTTTAAAAACTTTATATGTATGTATGTGTGTGTGTGTATATACACACACACACACACACACAAAACTTTTAACAACCCTACCATCATCAATATAGAGTTAGAAGAGAAATAATTTGACAGATGAAGGAATTGGCCCAGGTCACAGTTTCCAACATGAATGGAATTCTCTGGCTCTAATCAGGACTGTCCTACAATGAATGGAAAGTGCTGCCTCATGATAGAGTAGGCACAGAGCCAGGATTTTTGAATCACAGCACTCACTGATACTATGCCAAGAGGCAGTATGGTACAGTGGAAAGAGCGCTAGTTCTAAAGTCAGAAGCTCTGGTTTCACAACTGTCTCCGCAGCTTATTGCCTGGGTGACCTTGGGCCTCAGTCTCCTAATCTGTAAAAAGAAGGTGCTAGATTAGATGGTATCTGAAGTTCCTTTCGGCTCTAGATCTAGCATCCTAAGAGCCCACTCGTGTTACCTTGGGAAAATCATTTCGTGTCTTTGGGTTGCAGGGTCAAATGAGTTCTAAGGGCCCTTCTGGCTCTAAACCTACAAGCCTACGATTCCGTGTGGATAACAAGGGCTAGATGGCAACCTATTATGGAAGCTGCTGGGAAGGAGTGGACTAGATGCATGGCCTCAGAGTTTCCATCCATATTCTATGAGTGTATGAAAAAAAATTAGGGGAAGAAGGAAAAAAAAAAGGGAAACAGAAGAAATGTGGGGTAAATACAATATGAAAGAAAACTGACCTGGTAGCCAGAGGTTAGATTTAAGTTTGAATGAAATAACAACCTTTACATGACACCTAAAGGTTTGCAAAGCATTTTACAAATATTATCTCATCTGATCCTCACAACAACCTTGGGAGGTAGGTGCTATTATTATCCCCATTTTACAGTTGGGGAAACTGAGACACATAGAGGTTAAATGGCTTCAGGGACACATAGCTAGTAAATGTCTTAAGACTCAGGTCTTCCTAACACCAAGATTAGCACAGTCCATTACACCACCTAGTTGCCTGAACAGAAAAAAAAGAAAGAAGGAATTATGGGGGGAAAGGTCATCTTGCACTTTTACTAAAATGTAGAATCTTCTAATAGAAACACACTAAGACAAATCCCCCAAAATCAACTTTCTGTAACTACAGTAGGGGTCAGACAATTAGCACTTCTATAAAAGCAACCAACTAGTCTGTTTTGTTTTGTTTTTTACTTTCAGGTAAAGATTCCAAATAGATGCATAACACTGAGATTCTTTGTGTCTCCAACAAATCTGTCTGGATACTGTAACTTCCTAAAAGGCTATAATTTTTTTCTAAGTGTAGGATATATTTGTCATATTGATGTAGATCTGGAGTATGTCATTTACGTACAACTATGCTGTTTTTAACTAGTTGTTTCTATGGTGACCACAAAGCTTGAATCAATGTCCTATGGTATGACAACTTTAAACACAAATTCTTACTCACCTTCCTTCTGAAGAATACATCCCTAGTAGACGCAAAACGCCTCAAATATTAGTCAACAGGCATTTACTAAGCACTTACTATGTGCCAGGCACTGAGTCAAGCACTGGGGAAACACAGAAAGGTACAAATAGTCTGTACCCTCAAAAAGCACACATTCTAAGTAGGGTGACAACATGTAAATAAGTAGGAAAATACAAGACATGTACAGTATTAATAGAAGGTAATCCTGAGGAGAAAGGTACTAGCAGCTGAAGGGATTAGGACGGGCCTCTTGAAAAAGGTAGTATAAGAACTGAATCCTGAAGGATGGGAAGGAAACTAAGAAGGGGAGGTGACAGAACAAGGTATTCCAGGCATGAGGGACAGCCAGTGCGTAGGCACTAAATGTGGAAGATCATATTTGATGAATTGCAAGTAGGCCAGTGTAACTAGATCATAGAGAACATGGAAAGGAGTAAAGTGTAACGAGGCAGGAAAGGTAGAAAGGAGCCAGGTTGTGAAGATGCATCAAATGTCAAAGGATCTCTATTTGATCCTGGGAGTGTGGGGAACCACTGGAGCTAACTGCACAAGGAGGTAATATGGCCAGATCAATGCTTTAGGAAAATCACCTTGGTAGCTGAATAGAGGACAGACTGTAGAGGAGGGAGACATTTGAGGCATGGAAACCAGATAGAAGCTACTGCAATAATTCAGGGGAGAGATGGTGAGGGTTCTCAACTGGTATCATGGTTGTGTGAGTGGAGAGAAGAAAAAATTTATGAAAAATGTGAAAAGAGAAACAAGATTTGACAACAGATTGGATATGTGGGGTGAATGAGAGTAAGGAGTCAAAGATGAAACCAAGGTTGTGAGACTGGATAACTAGAAGAGGATGGTGGTTTCCTTAAAAGTAACAGAGGGGAGAATTTGGGTAGGAAAATGGTGAGGACATACTGAGTCTGAGATGCCTATGGTACAACATCCAGTTTAAGATGTCTAGTGAGAAAATGGAGCTCCAGAAAGAGCTGAGTCTGGATTTATAAACCTGGGAATTATCTACAAAGAAATCATTTAACATTTGTCAGAACTGATAACATCACTACCTAAGAGAATATAAAGATGAAAGAGCCTAGAAGGACAACCGTATTTACAAGGTATGACATGAAGAAACCACAAAGAAGACAGTGAAGTAGCAGTTAAGACAGGTAGGAGGAGAACCAAGAGTGAGGAATGTCATAAAAACCAAGAGGAAGGACTATCCAGGAGGCAAGGTGCTCAACAAATGCTGCAGGGAGATCACTGAGGACAAGGACTGAGAAAAGCCATTAGACTTGGCCATTAAGAGATCAATGGCTAACTCTAGAGATGCAGTTTCAATTGAATGATGAAGTCAGAAGCCAGACAAAAAGAGGGATTAGAACAGAGCAAGAGGGGAGGAAGTGGAGGCACCTATCGTAGATAGTTTCTCAAGAAGTTTAGCCACTAAGCAGGAAGGAGACACAGGACAATAGCTAAAAGGCACAGCAGGATCAGGTGAGAGGTTTTTAAAAATGAGCAAGACATGGGCATGTTTATAAGTAGAGAGATAGAGGCAGTAGATAGGTAGAGATGGAAGATATTATATTGTTAGAATTAAAACTCAGTTTAAAAGGAGTTCTAGAGTGTACAAAGAATGCTAGATGGGGTTTCACAACAAAACACTGTGATAATTCATTTACATGGCATTGCTGGAGAATTAAATGTTCCTCATAAGTAGAGCTACTGAGTTTTCCATCACTACAACAGGGGTTCTTAACCTGGGATCAATGAGCTTTCAAAAAAATATATTTTGATAACTATATTTCAATATAATGGGTTTCCTTTGTAATCCTGTGTATTTTATGTTCTGTATTTCAAAACATTCTGAGGATGTCCATAGGCTTCACTGCACTGCCAAAGAGGTCTAAGACACAAAAAGAGGTCAAGAACTCCTGCTCTACAGACATTCAAAAAGAGGCTGAATTACCATCGGTGTTATAGGGGAATTCCTATTCAGCTAGAAGTTGCGACTAGCTGTCAGATTACATGATTCCATAAGTGGTTTTTGAAGATAAATAAAATTCACTCCTTTAAATGATAGACTTTAAAAAAATTTTTTAACACTGACATTGGGGGATGGGGAAAGGAATAAATATTTATATAGCACCTACTATATATCAGGCACTGTGCTAAGTGCTTTACAAATATTATGTGATTTTATCATATAAATCTTTTTTTTTAACATAGAAATTTTTCTAAAATGCCATGTCCCTCCTTGATCACTTAGGAACAGTTATTCAATTCAATAAATATTTACAAAGTACCTATTATGTATTAAGAATTTATGAAAAACCTGTCACATATTAGGCATTGTTTTAGTACTGTAAGGAAACAAAGACAAAAACAAAAATAGTCCCTGAGGCCTTCAGAGACCTTATATTTTACCGGGGGGAGGAGCGGGGGGCATGAGGGGGATAGAGAAAGGAGAGGTTGAGGCAAGTATGAGCAGAGAGTACAATAGGCATACAAGTAAACATCAGATAACTTGAGGAAGGAAAGATCAACAACAAGAGGAACCAGAGAGTTTCAGAAAGAGATAGCACTTAAGCTCAATACTGGACAAAGAAAATAAGGATCTCAGAGATAGGAAACCATTTTAACTAATATATAAAGGTAGGACATAAAAAGTTGAGCTCAGGAAGCAGCTAGTTTGGCTAGAGCTGGGTGCACAAAGGAAAACAATGTGAAATAAAACTGGAGAAGTAGGTCTGATAGACATTAAATTTAATGTCTGACAGACATTAAAATTCTCCACTAAAGTCCTTCTCCATTATAACATGGAGATTAACCCAATGTTCTTGAATATCATGCTAGTCAAACATAAAGTCTGGCAGGTCCCATCAAAGCTAGAAAACCTCAGAGTGTGACTCAGCAATGGACTATATATGTCAATCATGAGAACTAGCCTAGCTAAGTACAAAGAAACCCAGAGCCAGAAGGCTGGTAACAAAATGAAAAAAAAAATTTAACCACAACAGGTTATAAGACTATATACAAAAGCAGAGAGAGGTTGTAATATGTACTTGTAGTGGGAAAAAAAAAACACTCCTATGAAATAAAGAACTTTTCTATTGAAAAAAAAATATCTAAGGAAATACTGCACCATCTTTCTTCTTTTTAAGTAGGACTCTCTTAACTATGCCAAAAAGTTAAGGCATCCACTATTCTGAATGATGTACATTTAAAAATCCAATACAATCTCACTGAAATCAGTATAATTTCCACCCTCCTCCCCTCGAAGGGGGAGAGTAGTCTTTAACCCAGGTTTACTGTATTCATATTTCAAATAGAAAAACTATCTAGTCAACAGACTCTTCTGAGAGATATAATGCTGACTCAACTTGAACTAAAAGTACAACAGAAAGGAACCACCACACAGAAAGTGCCTAAAAATATCATCAACACTTTAAGGTCAGCACAAATTAAACCTGATGTTTTCTGTCTACAAAGGGAGCTTAGTTAAAATTCTGTGAGATATCATTTACTCTTAGGTCCTTATCATTCTCATTTCATTACCGTAAAGCCCAGCAGTTACTGGACCATATTCTAGCTACCCGATTAACAGGGGGTTAAAGTGGCTACTTTAATTTCCTTTCATTAGTGTTTAATATCAGAACATAGGACTACAGAGTTAGAAGATACTTTAAAGTAGTTGTTTTTTTTTAATCTGAGGTCTGGTTTGTTAACATGTTAATAACTTTCTTTCAATATAATTGGTTTCCTTTGTAAACTTCCCTATTTTGCTATTCATTTTAAAACATTATTCTTTTTTAATACTTTTTTATTTTTAGTTTACCACACACGGTTTTACATAATTTTGAGTTCCTGATTTTCTCCCCTCCCTCCCCCCTCCCTCCCCAAGACGGCATGGAATCTCATATAACTACCATGTATAACTTCGCATTGAATTAATTTATATACTAGTCAAGTTGTGGAGAAGAATTATGACCAATGGAATGAATCATGAGAAAGAAGAGACAGAACCAAAAAAAAAAAACCCCAAAAACAAAAACAAAAGAGAAGAAAAAAGGCGAGCATGTAGTGTGCCTCAATCTGCATTCAAACTTCACAGTTCTTTCTCTGGATGAAAATAGCACTCTCCATCGTGAGTCTCCTGGAGTTGTCCTTGCACCTTGTGTTGCTGAGAAGAGCGAAGTCTGTCAGGGTTGGTCCTCACGGAATCCATATATCTGTGGTTGTGTACAATGTTCTCCTGGCTCTGCTCCGCTCACTCAGCATTATGTTGTGTAGGTTTTTCCAGGTTGTTAAAACATTATTCTGAGAATATTCTAAAATTTAATTTAAATCTAAAAATTTCTATGTTAAAAAAAGGATTTCTATGATAAAATTACATAATATTTGTAAAGCACTTAGCACAGTGCCTGATATATAGTAGGTGCTATATAAATATTTATTCCTTTCCCAATTATTCTGAGAAGGGGTCCAGTCTTCACCAGACTGCCAATGGAAGTCTGTTGTGTCTGCGGCACAAAAAAGGCTAAGAACCCCTGTCAAGTTTATCTGGTCCAGCCCTCTCATTCTATAGGAAGAAAAGTGATGCCCACAGAGAGAAAGTGAAGTAACTTAACCTAAAGTCACAAAAAGAGTCAAATAGTTCGTGGCCAAGCTTGGATTGGAACTGGGGCTCCTGGCTCCTAGTCTAATGATACTTCTACTTTATTACAAAGCTTCTTCCTTAAATCAGTAGGTACCCACGGCATGAACTCCCTTGAGATAGGGAAAATTAAAATGAGAAGAAAGGTGAAGGAGGGAGACAGTCAAGAATGAATGAATGAAAAGCTTATTTATTAGAGCTTATTAAGTGCCAAGCAGCTTGAAAAGGTAACTGGTACAATTACAAAAGCAAAGCCAATTCCAGGCCCCTAGGAACTTACTTTCTAATGAGAAAAACAAAACATAGGCAATGGCCCATGAGGAGCACTTTGGCCCAGAAAGTTTCAAGAATGGCGAATAGGGCCACTGGTGAGTAGACATCAGCTCATTCAAGGACCAATAGTAGAGTTGATTTTTTTATGGTTCCCAATTTCAGAAAGGAGGATGGGGTAGAGTAGGAAGTACCTTGACAGCCTACAGTATGAAGTATGGCCAGGAATTTCCTGAAACAGCTTCTAAGAGAAGCAGTCACCAATCAGAAGAGCAAAGCCCTCAGGTGAAAGTTCCTCCAGGACATGGTCTAGGGAGGAGGGGAACAGAGAGAGAGAAGGGGAGTAACGGAAGGTTGTAGAGGAAGTAATAGTGTAGTTAGGGACACATGTGGCACACTTTTCACATGGAAATATTGGCTTTTGTCACATTCTAGCTGTGGCCACCAAAAGTCAAAAGGTGAGGTTCAATGAACAATGCTCAATTTTTAGAATAACAGGCAGGACATGGTGCCCAGTTTAAAACCCCTGACTCTCTTGTTCCTTGCTCAGATCAACTGACCTGGATCCATCTGGGAGACATCACTGACAAAGACATCTTTACACAAGAATTATAACTGGATCCTCAGAGTCAATTAAGTCTTTGAGTTTCTCCATACTTAGTACTTTCCCTAACCTGAATTCAATCCTGTCTCAGGCACTTACTAGCTGTATGACCCTGAGCAAGTCACTTAAACTCTCTGTGCCTCAGCTTCCTCATATGTAAAGTGGGGGTAATAATAGCACCTACTTCAAAGTGTTGCTGTGGGGATCAAATGAGTTAACCTATGTAAAGTGCTCTGCAAACCTTAAAGTACCATATAAGCACTATAATTATTATTATTATTATTATTATTAACAAATTCCCACATCTGGTCCCCCTTAATCCCTTTGACACTATGGTCATCTGCCAAGGTAACAATCCTTTCTCCTCCCGCTACTGCTTCTGGAATTGCTATTTCAAGCCAGCTCTGCCCTATCTCTTTCCACTGTGCCCCCTGAAAGTTTCACTGCACTGTTAAATTCCCTCTCAACCTAGACTCATCCTTTCATACTTCTTCTAACATGTAGTGGCCTAGAAAACAGATCCTTTTTTGCCACACTCTCCAGTCCTGGACACTCCTTTTCTGATGCTCCTTAATCAATTGGGTTAGGAAGAAGAATCAGCATATTTCTTGCTCTGTGCTCTGAGATACTACTGGCATTATCATTCTAGAAGCTCTCCACCATAGATTAATTCCATTAATTCCAATGGAGGATTAATCTCCTGAATTGTTACTGTCATCTACAGACCTCCAGGTCATTTTCTTCCTTTCGTAATGAGTTCAGTACTTCGGCCACAATTTTCCTCTCTATTCCAGTCTGGCCCTTATCCTTGGTAACTCTGGCATTTATTTGGCATTATATTGGCATTTTATTTTAATACAATGACCTCCTAGTTCATCAACCTCTTCGGCTTCCAGGATTTCCATTTTTAAACTACCACTGAAATGTATAGATGTGGGTCACAAACTTGACCCTCACTGTTGAACTCTGTGGCTAAAGTATAAATTTCACCTCCTGTTCTTCCACCTGTCCCACCATCTGCTCTTAGTGTTCACCTTGACTTCCAATCTCTTCATCCTTACCTATTATCTTAATTGATCATGAATATTCTGGTCTCATTTTCTCTCTCCTCCCTTACATGACGTGACTACAATAAACTAAAGGAAAAGAACACCAATCAATCAAATCAACAAACATATTTACTAACCATCTTCTATGCGTCAGACACTAGTGCATGTACATACAAACAAAAAAGAGCCCCAGCCCTCAGGGATTTTACAGTCTAGACAGCAAAACTAGCCTAAATTATTCTACTTTAGCCAAACACTAAGTGATTCTAATAATCAATCTTGGACCTGGAGAGGAAATGAGAAACTCGCTTCCCTGATTTTGCCAGAGAGATAAAGGACCATAGTGTTGTCCAAGGAGTTAGTCTTTGAAGTCATTTGATTTTTAACTGTTTTCCTTGAAGGGTGGGGGGAGAGGTATACAAATATCTGGGGAAAACTGCTGCAAAAAAAAAATGCAAAAATCATCCAAAAAATCTTTTAAAAAGTATTTCTGAAAGGCTAACAGTTAAACTTTAGTGAAAAACGTGTTCCTTTTTGTAATTCCCTCATTGCCCTTTTAAAAATTTACATATTATATACCTGATTCAGCAAAGTCTTAGCAGTGAATCCTCCACAGCTTCCTATGACATTTAAATACTCTTTACTATGTTAAAAGAGAAATATGCCATTGTAGAAGTCTTTTACATTTTAAATTAAATAATTATGGTACAGTGTGAAGAGAAACAATTCTGGTTCAAATCCAGCCTCAGACACGTGTAGACATATGACCTTGGTAAAGTCATTTATTTGCTCTCCTCAGTTTCTTTAACTGTAAAATGGAGATAACAAGAGCACCTACCACCCAGGGGTGTTGTGAGGATCAAATGAGGTAATATTTGTAAAGCGCTTGGCACAGTGCCTGGCACAGAGCTGGTGCTACATCAAGTTCCACCTTTGTCTTTTACTTCCAGTGGGACCTCGGCCAAGACATTTAACCTCTGTGGGCCTCAGTAGACTAATCTATAAAATGCAGGAGATGGACTAATGAATGGCCTCAACGGTTTCCCCCAGTTCTAAATCTTTGATCCTGTGACCATACTGCCTAGTAATTCAAAGAAAGAAAATAGACACCCTTTTTTTAAATCAAGGTACAAAAAGACCTTAAAAGTACTTAACCTTATTCCAAACAAACACGGGCTTGTGTAGTACAGAAAGAAAGTATTTACCAACAATCATCTGATATGGGGGGGGGGGGGGGCGGGTAGAGAACAGAGAGATAAACATTAAAGCAATAACCTCACACTCCAGGAGGCCACTCAGTTCTGGGTTAGCTCCCAAGGGGTCTAAGCCCAGATACAGATATCCTAACCTGAGGCCATCTCTCAAAGAGATCCAGTGGGTTCTGCCTATTTATTTTGAATATATTTTGCATGAAAAGAAGAGGTAGGTAGAGAACATACAGGTAACCTCCAAGTCAAGAAGAACTGGGTTCAAGTCTTGCCTCTGACACTCACTGGCTATGTGACCTAGGCAAATCACTTAACCTCTCAGTACCCCAGAAAACTAAAAATTGCAAAGTAGAGGCTGACCTGCTTTGGTAAAGAGTTTCCTCATGGGAGTTCCCTATACCATCCATAAAAAATAAATAAAATATTTTGTCTCTACATACACGCATACATATCTCTTCAGATAGAATGCAAGTTTCTTGAGAGCAGGGACTATTTATTTTTAGTTCTTTTATCCTCAGTACTTATCCTAGTGCCTTACATATGGAAGGCTTGTTAACTGCTTAACAGATCCTAGACCCAACTGGAGAGCACTGTGATCAAACAATTGGTCACATTGTAGCCTTCATTCAAAGACTTTTAGAGCTATAAACGAGTTTGGAGATGCTTTAGTTCTTATTTACAGATGAGGGGACTGAGGCCCAGGGAGGTAAGCGACTTCTCCAAGGCAACACTGCTAGTGATCAACATAGCAGACACTAGAACCCAGGGTTCCTAAAATTCAGTCTAGTTCTCTTTCCACTGTACCCTGATTCTGAGATTATTTCCTATGTGCATTTTATTTAGTCATCTGGGCTGAGTTAAAAATCACACAGACCAAATGGGGTCTGGTTGTCACTGCTCACAGCTTGTGGCTTCCTGTTCTCTGGAACAAATGGCGTTTTCCAAAAGCCATTTGTTTCCTATTTGTACTGAGAGAGTTGGCACCTAAATTAACCAATGAAGCCTTTAGGTAAAAGCAAATAAGATGGGTGGATTTCAAATGAAATTTTTGTATTTTAACTTTTATCCAAGTAGGAAGTAGTTTTCCTGCAAATATAGAATTGTTAAATTCCATGAACACATTCTGTCTTAGTAAGGTGGAGATGAAATAAATACTTGAATCCTTTGCAGACAGCTCAGTGCACCCCGCCACCACCACAAATTACTTGGTATTTCCAAGTTGTTTGTGTATCTACTGTATCACCCAGGAGAATGTTAACCTCCTTAAGGGTGGGAACTGTTTCATGTTTTTAATCACTAAACTCTTCAAAAAGCCCAGTGCTTTCTAAGACCACTAGGTATGATAATAAATGTTTGTTGAAATGTTGTTGATCTGGAGAACTAGCAGATTTAGGAAGCATTACAACTGTAGGAGAAGCTTAGGCAGATTTTAATACTATGATTTCTCACAACTTGGTTCTGTGTATATTCTGAATTTTTGTTCTTCCCTTGTAAATAAATTTTGCAATACTCATATCTCAAAAAGAGACAGATGATGAAGTTTGAAGGCATCATAGTTTGGGGAGTATGAAAAGGCTAAAGTCCTAAAGCACTTTTAACCTGGAAGGCAAATATGGCAGCTTGGGCTCATCAACCTGATAAAAAGTGGTTTAAGTTCATAATAACTTAGAAAGACCTATATTATATGATGCTGAGTGAGTGGAGCAGAACCTGGATAACATTGTATATAATCACAGATATATTGATTCTGTGATGACTAACTTTGATAGACTTGGTTCTTCTCAGCATTACAAGGTTCAAAGACAACTCCAAAGGACTCATGATGGAAAGAGCTATCTACATCCAGAGAAAGAACTATGGAGTCTGACTGCAGACTGAGGCAAATTATTTGCTCCTTTTTTTCTTTTTCTTTTTTTTTTTGGTTTTGTTTCTTCTTTCTCATGATTCATTCCATTGGTCATAATTCTTCTTTACAACTTGACTATTGCACAAATAAATTTAATGCGAAGGTATATGTAGAAGATATATTAGATTCCATGCCATCTTGGTAAGGAGAGGGGAGGGGAGGAAGGGGAAGAAAATCTGGAACCCAAAAACATGCGGAACTGAGTGTTGTAAACTAAAAATAAAAAAATCTCAATTTAAAAAAAAAGTGGTTTAAGACTCTCAGTTCAACCCTCTATGTTTCCTCATTTCTTATTAACATGGGTAATTGTGAGGTAGTTCTGAGTGAACTCATATCTTCTAATTGGTAAAATGGGGAAAAGAACATTTAGCCTACTTTCAAGCTGCATATTCTTTGAAAACAATGGCAGTCTGACCTTTTATAAACCATAATAATCTGATTCCCTGGTGTCACTCAGCACCACTAGGAAATTTTAATTTTAACACATTAATTTTCACACCTTTCTGGCCACCTCTGAAATTCAGAATTCTTTGAGATTTTTTTTGGGGGGAGGGGTGTTAGGGTTTGTCAGAGGCAGAGGAATTAGAGTTAGAAGTAGGATTGGGGGGTATGTTTTACAAAAAAACCTCCCCTTCCTCTTTTTCTGAAAGCACTTTTACAAAGTGATTAAGTCTTGGAAACTAAAAGAAAGCAAACTTGTAAATACATAAAAAAGTCACTTTTGTTATAAAATATGAACATCATAACCAGTCCTCTAGGAATGCACTTCCCAGCTCAATTTTTCTTATTACTTTACAACATTAAACATAGATGTATTATGGGTCTTTCATAAAGACAGCATATTAGTTTAAAGTAGCATCTTAACTTTCAAATGGATAATAATGAAAGGGAAACAGACTAAGGAAGAGGAATATGAGGGAAGTACAAAAAAAAAAACTTAGTAGGAAAGGAAGAGAGAGAAGAGACAGTTTCCAAAATGTATTTCCAAGTGTTTTTGATTTTTGTTCTAACAGGATAGAATAGGCCATTTTAAAGGCCTGCTTTAAAGGAGCAACATGGCATTGTGAAAACTTACCTACTGTGTTCCTAATGGGTATTCAAAGCTTGGAGAAGCGTTATGTAATGGTAGAGAATCCACCTTAGATTTAAAAAGACCTGGGTTCAAGTATTACTATGCGCAAGTAGCTAAACTTCTCAGTGTCCCTCAAGCAACTCTCTATCACTATAAATTATAGAAGTTTCCATACTCAGATTAAATCACAAATCCAGAAAAAATTAAAAAATATTTCAAGCCCCTCACTAGCAGCATCTATATGAAAAAAGTACCTTACTTCAAAGCAACAAGTCACCAAGCAATATTGCAAAGTAATGAGTTTTAATGATTACAACTCTGGTAAGTGAATAAAACTTCTTAAACTCTCACCATATAGTATCCTGTCAAGAACATAGTTGGTCTATCACACGTTTTCAGTCTGACCCACATGATGCTACCACTCAAAGTCAGGCCCTCATACTCCACTTAATGCGTGACCTTGGGCAAGTCACTTAACCTCTGCTGGCCTTAGTTTCCTTATCTGTAAAAGGAGGAGGCTGGAGTAGAAGACCTCACGGGGTTCCTGCCAGTTCTCAACAATTCCATCATATATTACTACATTTACTACTGCAACAGCTTCCTGCATAAGCATCTGAAGGTTGTCTTAGGAAGACTGGACTCTCCCTCATTAATGACCTTCAGAAAATGCTAGATAACCCCATCTAACAGATGTCTAGTCACTTTTTTGGGTATGTGTTGGGCTAGATAGCTACTGTGATCCCTTCCAGTTCTTAAATGTTATTATTTTATTCAGTCCAAACTCAGCTCCACCACAATCTGTCCTGCATTCCACTGCCAGATTAATCATCCTAAAACACTGCTTTCATCATGTCACTCCTCCATTTATAAGCCTTCGCTGGCTCCCTATTGTTTGTAACATCAAATCTAAACTCTATTTCTTGGCCTTGCCCTACCTACCCAACCTTACTTCCCAGCACTATCCTGTAAGTATCCTCTCTTCTAGATTTCTCCTCCTCTCCCCAACCCCATGTAGGATGCCCTTTCTTTAGTATCCAAACCTTCTTCAAGGACTAGCTTTAGTCCTGTCTCCTCTATGAAGCCTTTCCTAATTGCTCCAGTCCTCATTAAATTCTTTTCTACGAATATAAAAATTTAATTTCTCCATACCATCATGTCCTTCTATGTATTTGTATCCTCAGCACCTGGCACACAGCAGACATTTAATAAATGCTTACTAATTAACTACTTACAGCATACCTCATTTGAGCTAGAATTATATGGCCAAGAGACAGCACAGTTAATATCAAAAGCACTGCATCTGGAGTCAGAGAACCTGGTTTGGGAATCCTGTTTCTGCTGTATACTGTTAATGTGACAGCAGGCAAATTATCATCTCTCTTGTCCTCAATTTCCCCCTCTATGAAATGCAGATCTGGACACACTCAAAGTTTACGAGGGTTAATAAATTCAATTCTACAAAACCTAGTTATCCAATCAATCAGCAATGCTTTAATAAGTGCCTCCTAGGTGTTAGACGTCGTGCCACTTAAGTGCTGTGGATACCAACACAAAGAATGAGACACTGTGATATTATCTGTGTTAAGTAAGGGCCGCTAAGTACAACCTGAATCCAACCAGATGCAGAAATGAATCCGACAAGTGATATGCCAGACAATCAACACAACTGGACTCTAGTTTCCTAAGCACTAGCTTCTTGTTCACAGAAACTAGCAACATGTGTATACTGAATGAACCAGAAGTTAGTCACTTTCAGTTCTTCAACAAGCTATTTTCCCTATACAGCTGTGTTTACTTACACCATGTCTCATTTTTGCTAGAAGTGCAAAAATAGCAGAACGTAGATTTCTCCCTTTCTATGCACTTCCCCTTGCCTGTGAGCTGCCTTTCTGTAGTTTGTGAGCCAGAGCTGTAATTAGGACACCAGAGGGTATTCCTCTAATAAGGAGCAATCTACCCACAACATGGCATGTCTACACACACATCCCAAGTATGTTCTCAAAGAACTAAGAATATTTCAGCATGCACAAAGATTTGGGGGAGGCTAAATGGCTCCACCTGTTTTGACTGGACCAGTACTCTTCCAAAACACATCTTCTAAAAGGAAGCAATCACTCTGAGAAGGAATGAAATAAATAAGTTAAACCATTCCCATAATAAACATGAAAAGCTGAACCACATTTGCCAAATAAATGATTTCTCAAATAGTGCCACAGCGGCTCTATTTATTGAATTAAGTCAAGGTTTTGAGTAAAATAGACTAATGCTTAAGAGTATCTGTTCATGGTGGCAACTGTGATATAGCAGAAAGAACATGACTAGAAAACTAGAAAACCTGAATTTAAACCCTGGTCCTGATACTTGCTAGCTCTGTGGCCCTGGACAACTCACAACTGCTCTAAGTTATCTTTTCCATTTCTACATCTGTTTTCAACATCTCACAGGGTTATAACAAGGAAAGCTCTTTAAACTTTATTCTGTATAACAGAAATGGCAGTTATTAGTATTACTTACAAATCACTATGTAATATCACTGACATATATAACATAATAAAAATGTTAGTTATCAGTATTGCCTATGTATCAAAGCTATTATAGAAGCCTTTGTTATTAAGAGCTGAAATTATATGTAGGCCTTGGTTCTGGATTATATCCTCATGTATATCTAGTTTAGTCTTTTTTATGGTTTTTTAAATCAGCCAAGATATATCTTCTCATTCTCCCACCCCAATTCTACCCCAGTCAGAATACAAGAGAAAAAAAACCTATAGTTCAATGATTTTGATAATCATTGAAAACAAATTTCCACATTGGCCATGTCCAAAACAGTATTTGTCTCATTCTGAATCCTTCACCTTTCTATCAGGAGGTGGGCAGTATGTTTCATCATTAGTCCTCAGCAACTGTGGTTGGTCATCATATTGGTAAGTGTTCCTAGTTCTTTCAAAGAGGTTTGCCTTTATCGTACTGTTGTCACTGTTAGAAATTGTTTCCCTGGTTTTGTTCACCTTGCTCTGTATGAGTTCATAGAGGTCTTCCCAGGCTTCTCTGAAACATCTCCTTCATCATTTCATATAGCACAAGTGTTCATAATACCATAATTTGTTCATCCATTCCCCAATTTATGAGCACCCCCTCAGATTCCCATTCTTTGCCACCTCAAAAAGGACTATAAACATTTTTGCACATCCTTAAAGTTATTTTGCTTAAGGTTAAACCCTCTCTTATCTTACCCTCTCTAATTCCCGTTCCCATCTATTCCCTGTGGAGTAACATTAATGTCTATACCCAGTTCTCTGTGTGTGTGTGTGTGTGTGTGTGTGTGTGTGTGTGTGTGTGTATTCTTCCTGCAACTAATTCAGAGAGGAATGAGCTACTCCCACCAACCTCCTCTCCTTATCTGTACAGATCTCTACTTGTACACCCTATTTATGCAAGGTAATTTTTCCTAGCCTTCCTTTCCCTTCTCATCCACCCATCCAGTGTATTCCTCTTCCCCTGTCTTTCCACCGTTTTCTTAAAATCATCAAGACATAACAGAACCACTTCAAGAGTTTGTCTAACAGGACACCCTCTATGAATCCTGATGATGACAGGGTTCTGAGGGGGAGCATGTATCATTTCCCCATAAATGAACGTAAACAGTTTGTCCTTGTTTAGTTCCTTATCACTGTTCATTTGTGTTTACCTTTTAACATATATCTCTTCGTTCCTGTGTTTGAATATTGCAGTTTCCCTACAGCTTGGGTCTTTTCATCAGGTATGCTTGGGAGTCCTCTATTTCATTGAAGATCGATTTTTTCCTTCCTACCCATTATACTCAATTTTGCTAGATAAGTTATTCTTGGCTAAAGTATATATCCTTTGATTTCTGGAATACTATATTCTCAAGACCTTTGTTCCTTCTTTCTGGCTGCTTGCAGTATTTTTTCTTTGATCTGAAAGCTCTAGATTGGGGTATAATCTTCCTGTAAGTTTTGATTTGGGGGTTTCTTTCAGGAGGTGACAGGTGAACTCTTTCTACTTCCACTGGTTCTAATCTGAGAGATTCGGACAATTTTCTTTAAAGATTTCTTCAAATATGATGCCTAAGCTCTATTTTTTTTTGTCAGAGCATTCAGATGGTCCAATGTTTCTTAATTTTTTTTCCCTCAAAATGTTTTCAAGGTAAGTTGTTTTTGCTGTGAGATACGTTAAGTGCCTATTATGCTCCAAGCACTGGAAATACAAGGAAAGGCAAATACAGCCCCCGCCCTCAAAGAGCTTACATTCTAATGTTATTTGTTGTTCAGTCGTTCCAGTCATGTCCAACTCTACATGACCCCATTTGGGGGTTTTCTTGGCAAAGATATTGGAGTGGTTTGCCATTTCCTTCTCCAGCTCATTTTACAGGTGAGGAAACTGAGGCAAACAGGGTTAAGTGATTAGTCCGAGGTCACACAACTAGTAAGTATCTGAGGCCAGATTTGAACTCAGGAAGATGAGTCTTCCTGACTCTAGGCCCATGGAGGTACCACATAACACGTATATAGATTGGCTAATATAACAAAAAAGTAAAGTGATAAATGTTGGAGATGATATGGGAAAATTGGAACACTAATGGTAGAGTTGTGAACTAATCCAACCATTCTGAAGCGCAATTTGGAACTATGCCCAAAGGGCTATAAAACTCTGCATATCCTTTGATCCAGCAATACCACTACTAGGTCTGTATCCCAAAGACATCATAAAAAAGTGGAAAGGATACACATGTACAAAAATATTTATTGCAGCTCTTTTTGTGGTGGCTTAGAATTGGACATTTACCCATCAATTGGGGAATGGATGAACAAGTTGTGATATGTGAATGTAATGGAATACTACTGTGCCATAAGAAATAATGAGCAGGCAGATTTTAGAAAAACCTGGAAAGACTTACATAAATTGATGCTGAATAAAATGACCAACTTTGATAGACTTAACTCTTCTCAGCAATACAATGATCCGACACAATTCCAAAAGACCCATGATGGAAAACGCTGTGCACATCCAGAGAAAGAACTATGGAGTCTGAATACAGTCTAAAGCATGAGGAAACTGAGGCAAGCAGGGTTAAGTGATTTGCCTGCCCAAGGTCACACAACTAGTAAGTATCTGAGGCCAGATTTGAACTCAGGAAGATGAGTCTTTCTGACTCCAGGTCCAGCACTCTATCTATCCACTGCACCACCTTGCTGCCCCTACATTCTAATAGGGAGACATAAATAAATAGAGTAGACAATGGTATGTATATATGAGTGACCATCAATCAGACCATTAAGTGAAAGAAAACATTCACTTAAAAATAATTTAGCATAACTATGTAAATTCAAATAGAAAAAATTACCCTCCCCCTCCAACACAGTAAATAATGTTTTTCTTCAGCTTGAATATTAATTCTATTCAGCTTGCATACTTGTGTCATCAATTGGACAAAATTGATGACACTGACATTTGTTACTGAAGTTACTATCCACACTGCTAATAACAAAGTTCCATTCTAGATGAAAACCGGTTCTTGGGTATGAGATTGACATGTAAAGAAGTTTAAACACAATAGTACCTAGCAAAAGTAAATATATACTGGAGCAATTAAGCACTCTAAGCTATTCTAACCTAACAACATTTTTCCTAATGCCCTTGGACAAGTCATTTAATAAGATCATATAATTTAGAGCTGGATGAAACTAATACAACTACCTCAATTTACAGGTAAGGAAACTATGGTCCTGAGAGAGACAGTTATTATATTTTGCCCAAAGTCACATAGGAAGTTCATGTCAGGGCCAGAATCCAAATCCATATCCTTCTAACTCTAAATACTATTCCCCTTTTATTTTAGCAAAATACCCTGCAATTCTCTGAGGGGCAAAAAATTCTAACCTATCCTCTCCATGTTTTCTAATTTACTAACATGCTCAAATTAAAACGCAAGCAAATGTAGAACATTGTATCATAAGGTCAAAAACTGGATCAAACTAGAGCCTAATCATAGCCAACATCATGAAAAACTGGAAACTTTTGTTAAGTGTGCTCAATTAGAAAAGATTTTACTTTACCATTGATTGAAATTTTATCTCTTGCCACCAGGTGATAAAATACTGGGTAAGGGAAAGTTCTGAACCTAAACAAAGCAATTCAGCAACTTCTCTGTAGCCAAAACACATTTCAGTCTCCTTTTCTGGGATGTCTGTCATCTTGAAGTAAAGTCATGGTATACAATTAACTAAAATTGGAGTAGAATGCCAGAATGCCAAAGGACTAACGATACTTTTCTTTTCACCTCCACTCTTTTACTTGGTCATCTTCTAAAGGGAAGACAACAGAATATGAAACATCAAACCCTTCAAATAGAATATATGGGTTTTATGAAAAAACCAATAAAATTGATAAACCTTTGGCCAATTTGATTAAAAAAAAGAAGAAAATCAAATTACCAGTATCAAAAATGAAAAGGGTGAGGTCACCTCTAATGAAGAGGAAATCAAAACAATAATTAGGAATTATTTTGCCCAACTATATGCCCATAAATTTGACAACCTTAGAGATATGGATGAATATCTACAAAAACATAAACTGCCCAGGTTAACAGAAAAGGAAGTAAAATTTCTAAATAACCCCATCTCAGAAAAAGAAATTGAGCAGGCCATCAATGAACTCCCTAGGAAAAAAATCTCCAGGGCCAGATGGTTTTACATGTGAATTCTATCAAACATTTAAAGAACAACTAATTCCAATACTTTGTAGACTATTTGGGAAAATAGGTGAAGGAGTCCTACCAAATTCTTTTTATGACACAAATATGGTACTAATACCCAAACCAGGTAGAGTCAAAACAGAGAAAGAAAATTATAGACCAATTTCTCTAATGAATATTGATGCAAAAATTTTAAATAAAATATTAGCAAAAAGATTGCAGCAACTCATCACAAGAATAATACACTATGACCAGGTAGGATTTATTCCAGGAATGCAAGGCTGGTTCAATATTAGGAAAACTATTAGCATAATTGACCATATCAACAACAAAACTAGCAGAAACCATATGATCATCTCAATAGACGCAGAAAAAGCCTTTGACAAAGTACAACACCCATTCCTATTAAAAACACTAGAAAGCACACGAATAAATGGAACCTTCCTTAAAATTATAAACAGCATCTACCTAAAACCATCGACAAGCATTATTTGTAATGGGGATAAGCTAGATGCATTCCCAATAAGATCAGGAGTGAAACAAGGATGTCCATTATCACCCCTATTATTCAATTTGGTACTAGAAACGTTAGCTGTAGCAATAAGAGAAGAAAAAGAAATTGAAGGAATTAGAATAGGAAAAGAAGAAACTAAATTATCACTTTTTGCAGATGATATGATGATTTATTTAAAGAATCCTAGAGAATCAAGTAAAAAACTACTTGAAATAATAAACAACTTTAGCAAAGTTGCAGGATATAAAATAAACCCACATAAATCCTCAGCATTCGTATACATTACTGACAAAGCCCAACAGCAAGAGATAGAAAGAGAAATTCCATTCAAAGTTACCGTAGACACTATAAAATATTTGGGAGTCTATTTGCCAAGACAAACCCAGGGCCTATATGAACAAAACTATGACACACTTTTCATGCGAATAAAGTCAGATCTAAATAAATGGAAAAATATCAGTTGCTCATGGTTAGGCCGAGCTAATATAATAAAAATGACAATTTTACCTAAATTAATCTATCTATTCAGTGCCATACCAATTGAACTACCAAAAAATTATTTTACTGAGCTGGACAAAATAATAACCAAATTCATCTGGAAAAACAAGAGGTCTAGAATATCTAGGGTATTAATGAAAAGAAATGCTAGAGAAGGTGGCCTAGCCATACCAGATATTAAACTGTACTACAGAGCAGCAGTCATCAAAACTACCTGGTACTGGTTAAGAAACAGGGGTGTGGATCAGTGGAATAGGATAGGTACACAAGATGGAGAAATCAACAACTATAGCAATCTACTCTTTGATAAACCCAAAGAGGCCAGCTTCTGGGCTAATAATTCACTATTTCACAAAAACTGTTGGGAAAATTGGAAAATGGCAGGGCAGAAACTGGGCATAGACCAATATCTTACACCATATACCAAAATAAAGTCAAAACAGGTTCATGATTTAGGAGTAAAAGCTGATACTATAAGTAATTTGGGAAAGCAAGGAATAGTTTACTTATCAGATTTGTGGAACAGTAAAGAATTCATGACCCAACAAGAGATAGAGAGCATTACAAAATGCAAAATGGATAATTTTGATTATGTCAAATTGAAATGTTTTTGTACAAAAAAAGCCAATGCAACAAAAATTAGGAGGGAAGCAGAAAATTGGGAGAAAATCTTTGCAACTAGTATCTCTGATAAAGGCCTCATTTCTAAAATATACAGGGAACTGAGCCAAATATATAGGAATACAAGCCATTTCCCAATTGAGAAATGGTCAAAGGATATGAACAGGCAGTTTTCAGAGGAAGAAATTAAAGCTATCTATAGGCATATGAAAAAATGCTCTGGATCACTACTGATTAGAGAAATGCAAATCAAAACAACTCTTAGATACCACATCTCTCCTGTCAGATTGGCTAAAATAACAAAGCAGGAGGATGATAAATGCTGGAGAGGATGTGGGAAAATTGGAACATTATTACATTGCTGGTGGAGTTGTGAGATGATCCAGCCATTTTGGAGAGTAATTTGGAACTATGCCCAAAGAGCCACAGGAATGTTCATACCCTTTGACCCAGCAATACCACTTCTAGGGTTGTATCCCAAAGAAATCACACAAGAGGGAAAGGGACCCATATGTACAAGGATATTTTTAGCGGCTCTTTTTGTGGTAGCCAATTGGAAATCAAAGGGATGCCCTTCAATTGGGGAATGGCTAAACAAGCTGTGGTATATGAAGGTGATTGAATACTATTGTGCCATAAGAAATGGGGATGATACGGACTTCGTAACAACTTGGAAAAACCTACACGACATAATGCTGAGTGAGCGGAGCAGAGCCAGGAGAACACTGTACACAACTACAGATATATGGATTCCGTGATGACTAACCCTGACATACTGCACTCTTCTCAGCAACGCAGGGTGCAAGGACAACTCCAGGAGACTCACGATGGAGAATGCTATCTTCATCCAGAGAAAGAACCGTGAAGTTTGAATGCAGATTGAGGCACACTACATGCTTGCCTTTTTTCTTCTCTTTTGTTTTTGGGGTTTTTTTTTTTTTTGGTTCTGTCTCTTCTTTCTCATGATTCATTCCATTGGTCATAATTCTTCTCCACAACTTGACTAGTGTATAAATTAATTCAATGCAAAGTTATACATGGTAGTTATATGAGATTCTATGCCGTCTTGGGGAGAGAAGGGGAAGGGAGGGGAGAAAATCTGGAACTCAAAATTATGTAGAACCATGTGTGGTAAACTAAAAATAAAAAAATATTTAAAAAAAATAGAATATATGGCCAAGTTTTACCAGTCTACAAATTTAAAAACCAGAAAAAGCACTGAAATTTCTTGATAAATAAGAAAGGAAGACAAAGAGAGAAAGAAAGTTCCTGGAAGATTAGAGTTCTCAACCAAGAAATTTTAGACTTTAAGTGGAACACCTTTAAAAATCATAGAAGTATTACACACCTAGAGTAGGACAATGGCATGAAGAGAGGGTAGAATAAGAAGTACTCATGTGAGAAGAATACAAAGGAATCTGACTCTAAGAAAGATTTGACTCCAGAAAGATTCTATCTCAAAGGATTAGTTCTTGGACTGAAGTTGTGTAACTTTAAATTCCAACAGAATCAACTCATATCCTTGAAGATCCCAAATAAATAAGCTTTACACCATGAACTTAGGTTCTGCGGAGCACTAGAAGCCCTTAAATATGAGAGGTTTGAAGAGTCACTCCCCAACAGATGTCAGGTCAAAGGATATAAATCAAGACCAAGTCAGCATTGAGGCAAATTCAGTTGGAAAAGGATCTCAAGAGCTGAGGTGCAAAGAGAATTACTCAAACCAGGTGGGTGCAGTCACACCAGGTAAACTTCAAGATGAAGCCAAAGGTGGGTTCCAAGAGAAAGGAAGGACCTTCCTCCACCAGACAAAGAACTAGGAGGTTCAAGAAGTGCCCACACGGACAAAAAACCCAAACTCCATTATGAGGAAGGGGAAGGGAAAGGAGAAAGGGAAGGTGTTCTTAATCAGTAGAACATACATATGGATATTCATGGATATGTTTTTCCAGGAGGGTGGTTTTGCAGAGTTCCACACATTCTCAATTCTTGTGAAAGACATTGGATTAAGAGCATAAGTCTTTGGGTATGGGACAGAGAATCTAACTAGACCTTATAGATATCAAAACCATGACTGCATCTCCACTAGTGCCATAATTCAAATCAAATGAGATAAAGAGATTTCCTACAATTACAGAATGTTAGAATAGAAAGGGACCTCAGTATTCATCTAGTCCAACACTTACTATGGTATAGTGGATAGGGCACTAGACTTGGAGTTGAGAAGACCCGAGTTTATGTACTTACTGTGTGACCTTGGACAAGTCACTTAAGCTCTTGGTTCCTGTTTCCTCATCTGTGAAATACCTTGATTATATTTCCAGTTATGAATCCATGATCCTATATTATGATCCTACAAAGAAGAACCCCATCTATAGCATGCAACTTGTCAATCAGCCTTTGTTGAAGAACTCTGGTGAACTTAGAATCCACAATTTCCCAAGGAAGCCCAGTCCACTTTTAGATACCTTCAACTATCCAAGTTAACTATCCTAACAAGACAGGCAGCACAGTAGATATAGGTATACCTCACTTTTTTGCACTTCACAGATACTGTATTTTTTTTCTAACAAATTGAAGGTTTGTGGTAACCCTGCATCAAGCAAGTCTATCAGCACCATTTTTTTTTCAACAGCATGTGCTCACATTGTGTTTCTGTGTCACATTTTGGTAATCCTCAAAATATTTCAAACTTTTTCACTATTATTATATCTGTTATGGTGATCTGTGATCAGTGATCTTTGATATTACTATTGTAATTGTTTTAGTGTACCATAAAACACATCTATATAAGACAGCAAACTTAATTGATAAATTTTGTGTGTGTTCTGACTGCACCCCCTCTTCAGGCCTCCCTATTCCCTGAGACACAAAAATATTGAAGAATATTACATAAACTTGGTTGATAAAGTAGTGGCAGGGTTTGAGAAGATTGACTCCAATTTTGAAAGAAGTTCTACTGTGAGTAAAGTACTATCAAGCAGCACGGCATGCAACAGAGAAATCTTTCATGAAAGGAAGAGTCAATGGATGAACAAACTTCATTGTTGACTTGTTTTAAGAAATTGCCACAGCCACCACAACCTTCAGCGACCACCACTCTGATCAGTCAGCAGCCATCGAAAAGATTATGACTCACTGAAGGCTCAAATGACAGTCGGCATTTAATTAAGGTATGTGAATTTCCTAGACATAATACTGTTGCACACCTAATAGACTACAATGTAGTATAAACATAACTTTTATATGCATGAGGAAAAAATCTGTGATTCACTTTATTACGATATTCACTTTATTGTGGGTAGTCTGGAACTGAACCCCATAATCTCTCCAAGGTATACATGCAGAGTGCTGGGCCTGGAGTCAGAAAGACCAGAATTCAAAATCAAGAATCAGACATTTACTTACTGTATAACCTTGGGCAAGTTACTTAACTTGCCTGCCTCAGTTTCCTTACTATAAAATGGGGAACATCATAGCACCTATCTCACAGGGTTGTTGTGAGGATCAAATGAGCTAATATTTGTAAAGAGCTTAACACAATACCTGACCCACAGCAGGTGCTTAATAAATGCTTATCACCTCCCTTGCCCCCCTGCCTCTCCAAAGTCAAAATTTGCCTCTCCACAACTGCCAGCTAGTTTTGCCCTCTGGGGGTAAGCAGGACAAATTTTATCCTTTTTTCAACATTATAGCTCTTCGAATACCTGAGAATAGCTATCTTGTCCCCAGTACATCTTTTCTTCTAGAACCTAAACACTTCTATTTCCTTCAAATGATCCTCATACAATGATCTTTATCTCAAAGCCTTTTTACCATTGTTTGACTTCCTCTAGATGTTGTCTAATTTATGTTTATTAATATTCTTCCTAAAGTGCAGCATCCAAAACAGAACAAACGTGCTGTTGTAACACAAATGTTCAAGTGAACATATTAACACAACCAATGCAGTAACAAAGGTCTGGTTTTCTCCTTTTTCAATTCAAAAACTAAGTGTTTTTGTATAATTGGTATCACATTGCTTGCCTTCTCAAGGATGGGGGAGGGGCAGGAGTAAGAAAATTTGGAATTCAAAATTTTTTAAATGAGTTAAAAATTTCTTGATGTAATTAGGAAATATTTAATGAAATAAACAAAATGTATTTTTTAAACCTAAATAGTTTCATGTAATGGAATATGAAATAATGACAGGGATGGTTTTAGAGAAACATGGGAACACTTGTCTAAACTGATACAGAGTGAAGTGAACAATTTATACAATAATGTGTACAAAAATATGGTAAAGATATTCAACTTTGAAAAACTTTAGAACTCTGATCAATTTAGCGTCCAACCACAATTCCAGAGGACTGATAGTGAAACATGCCATCCACCTCCTGAGTGATAGAAAGAGATGATGGATTCAGAGTGTAGATTGAGATATAATTTCTTTGGACACGGCCAATGCAGCAATTTGCTTTGACTATATATATATTTGTTTACAAGGATTTTGTTTTTCATTCCTTTTTCCTTAGGGGGAGGAGAGTACAGGAATAGAAAACAGATTTTTTGTTAATTGAGAAAAAACTATTGCTCTAAGATATTGTTGAAACTATGAAAGTAGCATTGTTCTCATGTATTACCTGAAATATTTAAGCTTTTAGAATAATCAAGGCATGTCCTGTGGGGACATTTAATCTTTAAAAAACAAAAACATAAGTACTGCATTCAATCAGATATGTTTCACATATTTTCATAGGAGCTATTCAGCTGACAGAAAAGAATGATTGCCTGACAGACATTTTCCTCATTTGATGTGTGCTCCTGAACCAAGAAATGATGCAGATAGCCTCAGCTGTCCATGGAGCCATCACACTATTAGTGGGTATACATGTGTTCACTCTTGCCTTGAGCCACTATATCAACTTATTCCTAAATGGGCTGACAGAGCAAACACAGCTGAGGCCAGCATAAAATCTGTCACATAATGTTCCCAGGCAGAGATAAGCTGAGACTGTATTAGCCTTTCAATTTGTATATGCCCTCAGAAGGAAGGAATAGGGAAAAAAAGTTGGAAAAGCTTGTAGCTTCCTAAGTAATAGGACTGGTCTAACCAAATTGATCTTCTGAAATCAAAAGACTGAGGAGAATACTTATTTTCTATTAACTAAAAGTAGGGAACCAGACATGCACTCTCAAACAGCCAATGAGAGTTGATTTGTTTTGCCTATTTGTTGCAAAAGGTTACTTCAACTAAAAGGTAGAAGAGAGAAATGTGGGTTGGTGAGTAAAAAGAAAAAAAAGGAAAAAGAAAAAAGTTAGGATGCTTTATTCTTAAATTAATTAATTTAACAGTGGCCCCCTGAAACAAGTCTAGGTGATTGTATATAAATACAACCAATATCAAGTTTTCAATACTAGTCATATTCTATCAGAATTACTGTGAGTTTAGAACTTTAAAAGAAAAAGAACATTAAGCTTAGGGCAGACTCATACCTCAGCATACTTGTATAACATACTTTATATCATACTTTATAACAAAGCACATGAGCAGTTACCTAGTCTCTGGCAGAATAAATGAAATACAAAATACTTAAGAATTTTGAAGAATAATCCTTTACATATATGGCACTTTATAATTTACAATGCCCTTTTGCTTCCACTCTATCTGTAACTGGCAGCAATCCTGGGAAGTCTGCAATGCAAGTATTATTCTCACTTTATAGATGAAGAAACTGTCTCATTCATTCTATAGTCATTATCTACAGATACTGACCCAAGAAAACACAGCTAGCTAGATCTCAAGTCTAACTCCAAGTAACTGCTGACTCCCAAGATACTGTACCATCATTATCATACTAGCCATTTTCAAAGATGCCACTCTTGTTCTCTAAACTCAGAATTAAACGCTTAAGATTACAAGTTTATTGTACATGCCCTTTGATGCAGCCATACCACTACTAGGTCTGTATCCCAAAGAGAAAAAAAAAAGGTGGGGGCAGACCTGTTTATACAAACATATTTATAGCAGCTCTTTTTGTGGTGGCAAAGAATTGGAAATTGAAGGGATGTCCATCAGTTGAGGAATGGCTGAACAAGTTATGGTATTATGATTATAACGGAATACTATTGTGCTATAAGAAAAGAGAAGCAAGATAGTTACAGAAAAACCTGGAAAGACTTACACACTGATGCAAAATGAAATGAGCAAAACCAGGAGAACATTGTACTCAGTACTAGCAATACTATACATGATCAACTGGGAATGACTTAGCTATTCTCAACGATACAGTGATCTAAGACAATTCCAAAAGACTCAGGATGAAAAACGCAATCCACCACCAGAGAAAGAATTGATGGCATATGAATGCAGATTGAAACATACTATTTTTTACCCTTTTTGTGGTATTTTGTATGTGTGTGTGTGTGTTTTCTTTTGCAACATGACTAATATGGAAATGTTTTGCATGATTGCACATGTATAACCTATATCAAATTGCTTACCGTCTTGGGGTAGGGGGAGGAGAAGGAAAAGAGGGATGGAGAGAATCTGGAACTCCAAATTTTTAAAAATGAAAGTTAAAAATTGTTTTTACATGAAACTGGGGAAAATAATTTTAAAAAAATTTAAAGATCACAAGTTTATATGTCTTCCAGAGACCACTCTCCCCATTGACACAAAGCATTGTGCTACATGGTTAAAAGCTTAGAAGAAACTGTTACTGTTGTTTCACAAAATAGTTTTTGGGTCACGCTTCTTGATCAAACAATCCCACTTAACCCAAGGCATACAAAAGATTTCTAAATAGTATTACATTTGGCTTCATAGACTAAGATGGACATTTTCGTGTGATTTTCAAAGGAAATAAGTCATTCATTTGAACTAGCAGCAAATTAAAATGCTAAGTAATGATCTAGCATAACAAAAAGTAACCCAGCTGACTGGCTAGTTTATTGGTAGTATGAAACTTTCCAAACCGAACAATAGGCTCAACAACCTATTGCATTTACTATCTCAAGTAACTTGATTTATAGCAATATCCAAACATTGAAAATGCAACCCTTCCTCCATGGTTGCACCAATGCTACAAAGAACCTTTTCCCCGCCCCCAGGGCTCCAGGTCTTATAATTAAGCATAGAATTTGAAGTTGAACTTGTTCATTAATTTAGTCCTCTCCAGCACACCCACAGCTGCTCATTCTCACTCCTAGGTAATTATACACCCTTTTGTTCTCCCATCATTCTCTGCACAGGTCCTTTGCTTTCAGTCAGAGGGCATCCGAGCTGCCTTTTCTCTCTTACTACTTTTACCCTCTGACAAGCACTTGATTCATTTTGCGCAAGACACTTTGAGCTCTTTATTTCCAACTCCTTAGCACCTTAAATTTTTCTTAAACATATACAATGCCTCAAAAAACAAGAACTAGTCTAGGAAGAATTCTGCAACATCCCTTTGAGGTTTCAACTAGCTATTTTCTTCCTAAATTTTTAATCTTTATTCAATAAATTACTTTTTTCAGCAAATTAAAGGTTAAAAAGTTAAGAGGAATATGAAAGATAATGTTGGGTTTGCCTGTTACCCAATATAAAAACCAGGTACATGTCTATTCAAAAAGTTGTTGATCAAAATCATCAATACACATGGATTGAAGTGTTTTAATATAATTCAAAGCCAAAACTTCATCTAGGGGGTGATGTTCTAAAATGTTCTCCAAATTTTCACATATCTAGATTCTGCTTGAGCCCAATCCATTCAGATGTGGATCTTAGAGATGTTGTAGAATAAAGTTTCATAGAATCTTAGAGCTAGAAGTCACCTTTAATCAGAGGATGTTAATATACAGAACATCAGCACTGGAAAGTACCTTAGAACACAGAATGTCAGGGCTAGAGGAGACCTTAGATACCATGTTTCAACCCAATAATTTTACAAAAGAAAAAACTTGAAAGCGTAAGAGGTGAAGTGATTTCCAAAATTATACTGCAAAATAAGTGGCACAGCAAAGACTAGAAAGAACCCTGGTATTCCAATTTCCATGCTAGTATGCTTTCCATTACACTACACTGAAAACTTTCTGACAATTGAGTGAGAGAGAAGTTAAATGCAAAGAACTCAAGATTTGGGTTCACATCCCATATCTGATACTTACTGTATGACCATGAACAATTCATCTAACCTCACAAGGTCTCTGCTTCTTCTATCTATAAACGGGAAAAAATGATGTCTGCAGGACAACACAAAAAAGAATTATCAAGGCACTTTGCAAACATATGTCATCAAAAGCTTACAGGATAACAAATTTAAAGCTGGAAGAAACTTTAGAGATCATTGTGTTCAACAGTCATTCATCTGTTATGTTTTTTGTTGTTGTTTGGTCTCATGATTTCAAGTGACTTGCCCAGGGTCAAATCATCATTCAGTGTCAGAAGCAGAATTTGAACTTATGTCTTCCTGACTCTGAGGCTTGTCCTGTCCACCCACTGTGCCATGCCACTGCTCATCATCATCGTGATCCTTTAGGGCCCTTTTCAAGCCTAAGAGCCTATACATTAAAAAAAAAAACCGTTCAGGGACAAAATCAACCAATTAGCATTTGTTCAACACCTACAATGTGCCAGGCACTGTGCTAGCGACCCACTGGGGGACACAAAAGTAAATCAGTCTCTACTCTTAAAGATGCTGCAAACTAGACAAGGGAGAAAAAGTATCTTATGCAGATTTTTTAAATAGATACAAACTAATTTTGGAGGGAAAATGTTAGCATCTGGGGGTATCAGGAAAAGCCTCATGTAGAAAGTGGTATATGACCTGAACTTTAAAGAAACTAGGGATTCTCTGAGGCAGAGGTGAGATGAGACTGATTCCAAAATATCTACAATCAATGCCTCAGAGAAAAAGACAGCTTGGGCACAAACTCAACTAGAATGCATGGAAGAGATGATGCAAGAGTTAGAAAAAAAAGACTTCAAAATGTTTTTATGAATGAAATAAGAATACTTGAGGAAAAAATGGAAAAGAAATGAGAACTATGGAAGAAAGAATTGGAAAGGGAATTTACAGCTTGGCACAAGAGGTACAAAATTTTGCTCAAATAAAAAACTACCTGAAAATTTAATAGACCAAGTAGAAGGCAACAATTCCATGACACAACAAGAAATACTAAAACAAAGTTAAAAGACTAAAAAAATAGAATAAAACTTAAGGTATCTCATAGATAAAGCAACTGATATAGAAAATAGAGGAGAAATAATTTAAGAATCACTGGATTATTTGAACACTATGAACACAAAAAGAACCTATATATCATATTTCAAGGAATCTTAAAAAGAAAATTGCCCAGATCTCTTGGAACCAGAGGGCAAAGTAGAAATAGAATTACTGGTCACTTCCTGAAAGAAACCCCAAAATGTAAACTCCCAGGAACATTATACCCAAAATCGAGAGCTTGAAGGTTAAAAAAAAACTGTTAAGAAGACAGAAAGAAAGAATTCAAGTACCAACGAGCCATAGTCAGGATCACATACAATTTAGCAGGCACCAGTATAAAGGAATGGAGAACTTGGAATATAATATTTCAAAACGCAAAGGACAAGGGCTCAAGTTAGGAATAATTTACCCAGCAACACTAAATATAAGCCTGGGGGAGGCAAGGGAAGATCTTTAATTAAACAGAGGGCTTCCAAGCATTCCCGATTGGGGAGGACAAACAGAGCTGCAGACACAGTAAAGTTCAAACACAGAAGTGAAGGGAAACATAAAAAGGTAAACACAAATGAACAATGATAAAAGACTAAACAAGGATAAACTGCTTACATTCATATATCATATTACCAGAGTTCTTAGGGAGAATCTAGTTAGAAAAACTCTTAAAGTGGTTCTGTTATGCCTTGATGGTCTTAAGAGAAAAATGGAAAGAGAGAGGAAAAAGAATACATAGAAGAAGAGGAAGGATGGGAAAAGAAGGTTAGGAAAAATTATCTCACATAATCAGTGTACAAGAAGACAAATATATAAACAGGGTAAGGGAGTGGCAGCTGACACTTGAATCTCACTCTCATCTGAACTGGTCAAAGGAAAAATACAGAGAGAGGGAGGCAGAGAGAGAGAGGAGGAGAGACACACACAGAGAGAGAAACACATTCAACAGGGAAACAGGAGGGAAAGGGAAAATGAGGAGAGGGAGAATTAGAGGGAGGGTAGATTAAGGGGGGATTAGTCCTAAGCAAAACTCTAAGGATGTATAAAATATTCATAGCTCTTTTTGAGATGGCAACGAATGGAAATCTGAGGGGGTAGCCATAAAATGGGGAGTGGCTGAACAAGTTATGGTATATATATGTGATAGAATACTATTGTGCTAAACTCTTATTATTGTAATTAATGATCAACCAGGATTCTAGAGGACCTGCTACCCAACTCCTGAAAGAGGTGAAGGACTCATACAACAGAAAGGGACAAATATATTTTTGCACATGGCCAATGTGGAAACTTACTTTAATTATACATGTTTGTAATGGGTTTTGTTTCTCTTGTATTATTTGGGGAGAGGGGAGGCATTTAAGAAGTCTGGAAAGGGAGCATGAAAAGGCAAAGGCAAATTTAAACAATTTTTTAAATTTTATCCTTTTAAAATATAATTTCGAATATGCCTTTTAACATCCATCCTCTTGTCACAGAATGTCTGTAGTACATTATGATTGATTCTCAGGTCCCAATAGCCTGAGGCTTCCCTACAAAATCAGGCTATATAAATCAGCAGCACCACACATCTGGCATGTCTTACTGACTAATTAAAAAATGTCAGCCTGATTCAGTCAATACAGAAGGATTTGATCCTCCTGGAAAGGAAATTTATATTCTCATTTTATTACAGGGATCCACTCACAGATTCTTCAAAAAACTAGGTGCTTAACTAATAAGGAAGAAAAAAATTCCACTTGCCACATACAGCATTCTATTATCATCCAAGTATCCAAATCCATTTCTCAAACTTTAAAAATGAGAAAGATCTTTTTGTCACATCAAAGAATTGGAAACAAGGGGTGATGCCCATAAACTGTGGAATGGCAGAACAAAATACAGCATATCGATATAAGGAAATATAACTGTGTTAATGATACTATAAAAAAAATCTAAAAATCTTAGGAACTCTATTTAATTCAATGACCAACTACAGTGCCAGAGGATTGATGGCAAAGCATGCTGCCTACCCTCCCAACAGAAAGGTGATGGATTCAAGGTGCAGAATGAAACATTTTTTTGACAATGCCAATGTCATTTTTTGTTTTGGAAAACAAATTTGTAATTTGTTTTGCTTGACTATATTTATTTGTCACAAGGATCCCATTTTTCTTTTTTCCAATTTAAGTAAAACTGCAGGGGGAGGGGCTAGCAATCATGTTTCCAAATAAAAGAAAGTCACTGAAGCATTTTTGTAAATGCAAAGAAAAGAACAGAAGGAAGCTCAAAAGGAAACACACAAGCAGAACAGGCTTGAAGACAATGTTAAATTTATATGCTTTTTTACAAAGCTGTACATAATAAAGAATTAAGGCTTTATAATCATAGTTTTTCTGTTTTTAAAAAATGTACTTCAAAGTGAAAAGGGGAGGGGAGGGAGAAGAGGGAAACCAAAAAGAGAAAAATGAGTTTAAAATGCATCTCCATAGCCATTCTGAAAAATAATTTAGAATCATGCCCCAGAAGTTACTAAACTGTGCATACGCTCTGACCCAGTGACAAAGAGATCAAAGAGGAAAAAACGTACAAAAATATTTATACCAGCTCTTTTTGTAGTGTCAAAAAATAGGAAATGGATGTGGTACCCATCAATTGGGGAATAGCTCAATAAATTATGATATATGAATGTAATGAAATGCCAGTATGCCACAAAAAAATTACAAAAGAGGCAGTTTCAGAGAAACCTGGGAAGACTTGTACACTGATGCTGAATAAAGTGAGCAGAATAATTTTTTACTACGATAACACTGTAAACATTAACAACTTTAAGACTAAAGATCTCATTGACTAACAAAATAATCAAACATGATTCCAGAGGACCTGTGATACAGAATGCTACATAACACATGACAGGGAAGTGACAGACTCAAAAATGGAGAATGAGGCTTACATTTTTTGGACATGGCCAATATGGGAATTTGTTTTGTTTGACTATGTATAACAACTGAAGTAGTAGAAATAGAAAAAAAAAAATTGGTCACTGAAAAAAAAATGTAAAAGATTTATCTCCACTGCATCTTATTGATCTGGAATACCAAAAATACCCAAAAACACATACAAAGTTAACCCTTGTCCTTTTCCCTTTTTACTGAAATGCCACATTTGATAAACTATGCCTTCTTAGATCTAATCTCATTTACAATATTTTGTTTGATGGGGTAAACACTTGCTTGAAAAGAATATTATTTTTAAACCCCTAAAATATTTAGAAAACACAACAAAGACATATTTAAAGAGCATCTATTAAATACAGTTCACATACACATAGAAGTCTTTTTCAGCGTGATAAAGAAAAGCCTCAGACATGCTCCAGTTTTAACATCCTCCTTCCAGAACCAAATTATCCAAGAGCCAGTCGTCCACCACTATGATAGTCACCAGATAACTAACTATGTACCAAGAGGGATTTCATAGCTATAAGGTCAATTAGAGCAAAATCACAGCAGATGTACATAAATGGTTTCAATGCTGTTGAACTCTACTTGAGACAGAAAAGTACAAAGCATGAAATAGTTAACCTAACTATATTTACAATTGCATGGCAACACATTAAAAAGTAATAAGCAAAGATATCAATGGACAACTTGAGTGGTACAGTGGTACCCACAGAATGTTAATTAAAGACATAAAAGGAAGGCTTCAATCAAACTGGGCAGACCGTGGCATATTTCTGCAAGGACCATTGACAAGAATCACATAAAATGAGATGCAGATGGGCTGCTATTTTATTGTTGGAAGAAGTACCTACTGAAGTATGCTTTGAAACATGTCAATGATCTTTTATAATTCATGATCAGTTTTGGTCATTTAAATGAGCATTTTAAAACTCAACTTGAAAACCTTGCCTTTCTCAGAGAAAAACAAGAGGCAAAATTTTGAAGCTCTGAAAAACAGTTTTTAATCAAACTAATGACAAGGATTTTTACCACTGTGTTGAAGGAAGTGAGTTAAGTCTGTTTCTACTACATAAGTTTAAAAAAAACTAGCAAAAATAAAAAAATAAAATATTTTTAAAAAAACTAGCAAGACTCCTCTTTTTGATAAATTGAGCTGTTATCCCTATCAGAGCTAAATCTAGCACCAAAAGAAATATTCCCAATGGAATCTGAGTAAGAGGGGTAGTTCAGACCTCATCTGGACTACTATAATGGACCCTAATCAATCTCTCCACTTTCAAGTCTTTTCTCTTCCAATCCAACCTATAAAACACCACCAGATTTATCTTGCTAATGCACAAATATAACCATGCCTCTTCATTATTTGAAAGCCTTCAACAGTTTCCTACTACTTTCCAAATATAGTCCCAACTCTTTTAACAACTAGGTGATGCAATGGATAAAGTGCTGGGCCTAGAGACAGGAAAACCTGAGTTCAAAGCCAACCTCAGATACTTACTGTACGACCTTGGACAAGTCACTTCACCATTATCTGTCTCAGTTTCCTCAACTGTAAAATGGGAATAATACTAGAGCCCGCCCCACAAACTGCTGTGAGAATTAAATAAGATAATATTTGTAAAATGCTTAGAACAGTGTCTGACATAGTAGGTGGTCTATAAATGCCAGATATTATTATTGCTATTAAACTAGTATTCACCGTCCACCTAATTTACCCTTCCACTATTATTTCTCATTACTGCTCCCCATATTCTGTGTTCCAGCCAAACTGAACTCTTGCCCACAGGACCCAATAATACCCCCATGCTCTTTCACCTTCACACTCTTGTACATACTATTAGCAGAATCACCAAGTTGGAAGGTTCCTCAAAGACCAATAATCTATTCTAAACCATACACACACACAAAAAAGACATTTCAACTGTAACATACTGAACAAGTAGTCTCCAGTCTCTGCTTAAAGCTGTCCAGGGAGGGAACGAACCCATCATCTCTTGAATCAACTAATTTCACTTTTGGAAATCTCTGACAGAAAGTTTTTTTTTTTCAGACAACAAGGTGAAATTTAACTCTTTGCAACTTCTAGCAATCTTTTGGGGTCAAATAGAATAAATCTAATCCCTCTCCTGAGCAATGGCCTGTCAAATGCCTAAAAATATATATCCCCTAGGTCTTCTCTCCTCCAAGCTAAACATCCTTAGCTGCTTTAACTGATCCTCATATGTCACGGACTCAAGGCCTTCTGCCCTGATTGCCCTCCTCTGGACACTCTCCAACTTGACAATGTCTTTAAATCTTGGCACCAAGAACTGAACACAATACTCCAGATGGCCAAAAAAAAAAAAAGTGAAAGTTTTGTCCCTTTTAATTCAGCCTAACATTGTATTAGCTTTTTTGGCTACCACATCAAGTTTGCATTGATTAAAAAAAAAAAACAAACCTACATCTTTTTCAGAACTGCTACCTATCCATACTTGATTTTTGTACCCAAGTGCAAGATTTTATGTTTATCCTTATAATTAGATTCAGCCCAATGCTCTTGACTGTCATCTAGACTGGGCTAGCTATTCCTCCCAGCTTTGCATCATCAGCAGGTTTGATGGGACTGGCGCCTCTATTCAAGTCACTAACAAAAATGTTCAACAGCACAAGGCAAAGAGTAGATCCCTGGGGTCTACTCCCCTGAAGACTTCCTATCATGGTAACATCACATCATTAACAACCACTTTTTGAATCCGGCCATCTAACCAGTTCTGAAGCTATCTAACTGTTAGGTAAAATCAAATCCAACCCTTTCCATTTTCTCCATGAGAATAATGAGACACTTCACCAAAAGCATTGCTAAAATGAGTGAACTTTTCCCACAGCCACCACTCCATATATTTAAAGTACTCCACACTTCTTTCTACTCACTGCTATCCTGCTCAACCTTTAAGACTCAGTGCAGATGTTTTCAATGAAAAGCCTTCCTGATTTCCCTGGTTTGACATGCTCTTATCATTAGTTCCCATAACACTATATATGCCTCTCTAATGCCCTTATATTCCAATTTGTTAATAATAACTACATACATGCTTTATCTCCCCTACTGGATTGCAAGCTCCTTGAAGGCAAGGACATGTCTTTGTATTTACAGTAAGTAGCAATTAAATGACTGAATGAATGGGAATAGCAGAAGAATAAAATGTAGAGTCCCTTTTAAAAGCTATCATCTTCATTAACCAACAGAGAAAACAAACCTTGGCAAGAAAATCCATTTTGTAACTCTGGGCATCTTCATGAAAGAAAGTCGACGTGCTTTTGACTTATAAACTAATTTGGATTAACATGAATCTTCACAAATATTTTAGTTAATAATTTAGTATGAACACTAAAAGATAAGGAAGCCATTCAGAAAAAAGCCTCAAATGCAGTATCACCTACTGTCAGGTCAAAGGGAACTATTAGCTTATTATCATTTTTTGTTATTGAAATAAAATGGAAAAGAATAGCCATTTTAAATAAAAAAGAAAGCCTTAGACTGAAATGATACAAAACTTTGCTATGAATAGATGTGAGTGTATCCCATCAAAGGATGCCTCAAAAGGAGTAACAGAGTAACCTGGGAAAGAACACTTTCCCAGGAATGCTTACATACCAAAACTTGCCTATAACAATGCACAATTGATTTTTCCTCATCCTTTTATTACATGATGAATTGTATAGAAATTTGGTGACATATTCCATGAAAGCATTTCTGAAAGAAAAAAAATCTGTGTTTTGCTACATCTCTTCTGTTTTCCCTACCTGAGGAGAGCTATGGAAACTTAGAAAATAAAAAAACAATATTTGGGGAACACCCCTTCTCTCCATCAAGCAATTCAGAGCTCCTGTATGTATTCATCATCACAGAAGCAGATAATCTTGGAGTTAGTACCTCAGAGGTCACCAAATCCAATCTCCACTCGAAGCATGACACTCTTTTCATCCCCAAAAGTGGTCATCGAACCCCCACATCGGAGGGAAACCAAGAGGAGCAGCGAGCACACTATCAAAGCAGACCTTTCCATTGTTAGGACAGTTCTACTCGTCAGAAACTTTTCTCTTAGACTAGGACAAAATCTGCTTCCCAATCCATCCACTGGACTCATTCTGCCCTGTGGGGCCAAAGAGAACAAGATTAACTCTTCCTTCCATGAAAGGCCCTTCAAATATTTGAAGACAGCAAGCAATCATATTTGAAGCCCTTTCCTCAGACTATATAGCTCTGAGAAGTTAAATAACTTGCCAAGGTCACACAGCTCACTAGAGTCTATCACTCTAGGGAATAACTGAAGCAGATCTACTCCCAAATACAATGCTCTTTCCACTAGAACACTAAACACATTTTTCAGGAAAAACAAAATGACTTTTAAGGCCCATTATTTTTCTCTAACTGTATTACAATTTCATCTATAGTTTCTCCAACACACAGTAACAATCAAGACTGATAACCTAATAGCCAAAGTAGGAGTCTGAAAGCCAAGATATCTCAATTCTATCCTCAACTGAAATACTAATCATCTAAAACCAACTCAGTTACAGAGAAGGTACTGACTGACCTGCTTTGGAAGAGGGAATTTTCTGACCTGAAAGACCCCTAGATCAACAAAATCAATCCTTTTTCCTATCCCTTGGTAGAAATTTCCAATGGGACATGTAACTTTTGTTTATTACCTCTGAAAAATGCTACATACACAAAAGAATAGCAAAATGCCAGTGATTCATGCTACCTTAACTTGTTACTTGTGAAAATGCCTATGGGCCATGTGGAATTTACCTACCCATAGAGAAGATATCAACTTAAAATGGAATTTTTTTCTTAAACAAACTTTTGAGTCAATTTTTACATTATTAATACATTTTACAAAATCAATCCTCTAAGATAAATATTACTATCTGTTCACTGGCAAAACTAATGTTAGTGTTTGGCATTAAAACATCAGGAAAATTGTAGTAAACATTTTGATAACACTGAGTAAAATGGCTAATTGTTATTTTTGAAAACTGTTTAGAATCCAAACAGCAACATTTTTGTGTGAAGTGGTGAATATTACTTATACAATTGTTATGAACAAAAAACTTTTTTGAATTTTATCATTTTTATTTAATATTTTAGTTTTCAACATTGATTTCCACAAGATTTTGAGTTACAAATTTTCTCCCCATTTCTACCCTCCCCCCCATTCCAAGATGGCACATATTCTGATTGCCTCGTTCCCCAGTCAGCCCTCCTTTCTGTCACCGCACTCCCACCCCCGTCCCCTTTCCCCTTACTTTCTTATAGGGCAGGAAAGATTTCTATGCCCCATTCCCTATATATCTTGCTTCCTAGCTACATGCAAAAAGAAAAAAACAACTTTTTTTTGAGCATCTGCTTTTAAGACTTAAGAGTTCCAAGTTTTAAGAGTTCCAAATACTCTCCCCTCTTCCCTCCCTAAGAAGGCAAGCAATTCAACATAGATCACACTTGTATCATTATGTAAAACACTTTCACGATGCTCATGTTGTGAAAGGCTAATTATATTTCCTTCCATCCTGTCCTGTCCCCCTTTATTCAATTTTCTCCCTTGACCCTCTCCCTTTTCAAAAGGGTTTGCTTTTGATTACCTCCTCCCCATATCTGCCCTCTCTTCTATCATACCCCCTTTTTTATCGCCTTCCCCTTACTTTCCTGTGGAGTAAGATACCCATTTGAGCGTGTATGTTATTCCCTCCTCAGGTTGAATTGGATGAGAGTAAGATTCACTCATTCCCTCTCACCTGCCCCCTCTTCCCTTCCTACAGAACTGGCTTTTTCCTGCCACTTTTATGTGAGGTAATTTGCCCCATTCTATCTCTCCCTTTCTCCCTCTCTCAATATATTCCTCCCTGACCCCTTAAATTTATTTCATTTTTTTAGATATCATCCCTTCATATTCAACTCACCCTGTGCCCTCTGTCTACATATTCCCTTCAACTACCCTAATACGGAGAGAGGTCTCATGAATTACATCTTTCCATGTAGGAATGTAAATGAAACAGTTCAGCTTTAGTAAGTCCCTTATGAATTCTCTTTCTTGTTTACCTTTTCATGCTTCTCTTGGTTCTTGTACTGAAAGTCACATTTTCTATTTAGCTCTGGTCTTTTCATTGAGAAAGCTGGAAAGTTCTCTATTTTATTGAAAATCCATTTTTGCCTTGGAGCATTATACTCACTTTTGCAGGGTAGGTGATTCTTGGTTTTAATCCTAGCTCCTTTGACCTCTGGAATATCATATTCCAAGCCCTTTGGTCCCTTAATGTAGAAGCTGCTAGATCTTGTATTATTCTGATTATGTTTCCACAATATCCAAATTTTTCCTTTCTGGCTGCTTGCAGTTTTTTTCTCCTTGACCTGGAAACTCTAGAATTTGGTGACAATATTCCTAGGAGTTTTCTTTTTGGGATCTTTTTCAGGAGGCAATTGGTAGATTCTTTCAATTTCTATTTTATCCTCTGGCTCTAGAATATCAGGGCTGTTTTCCTTGATAATTTCTTGAAAGATGATATCCAGGCTCTCTTTTTGATCATAGCTTTCAGGTAGTCCAATAATTTTTAAATTATCTCTCCTGGATCTATTCTCTAGGTCAGTGGTTTTTCCAATGAGATATTTCACATTGTCTTCCATTTTTTCATTCCTTTGGTTCTGTTTTATAATATCTTGGTTTCTCATAAAGTCACTAGCTTTCACTTGCTCCAATCTAATTTTTAAGATGGTATTTTCTTCAGTGGTCTTTTGGACCTCCTTTTCCATTTGGCTAATTCTGCCTTTCAAGGCATTCTTCTCCTCATTGGCTTTTTGGAGCTCTTTTGACATTTGGGTTAGTCTATTCTTTGAGGTGTTATTTTCTTCAGTATTTTTGGGGGGGTCTCCTTTAGCAAGTAATTGACTTGTTTTTCATGGTTTTCTTGCATCAGTCTTGTTTCTCATCCCAATTTTTCCTCTACTTCTCTTACTTGCTTTTCCAAATCCTTTTTGAGCTCTTCCATGGCCTGAGACCAATTCATAATTTTCTTGGAGGCTTTTGATGTAGGCTCTTTAACTTTGTTGACTTCTTCCGGATGTATGTTTTGATATTCTTTGTCACCAAAAAAGGAATCTAGAGTTTGAGTCTGAGTTTGTTTTCGCTGCCTGTTCATGTTCCCAGTCAACTACTTGACCCTTGAGCTTGCAGAGTAGAGAGTACTTTGTCCCAACCTTTAGGGTCCAAGCACTGCTATTTTCAGAGATACTTCTACTCCACCGTCACCCCAGGCTCTGTCACAGCAGTGCTCCTCCTCCCCCAAGAACCACCAACCAGAACCGCAATGCAGATCAAGCAGCGCACAGCAAGAGAACATGCCTTTGTGCCCACAAAGTGCTCCTTGCACTCCTGCTCTGATCCGCTGCTATATTCTTCCTACCATGTGAGCCAGGGACTTGGGAAGCAGTTGACACTGGAGCTCTGGAAGCAGCCTCAGGAGCTTCCTGCTGCTGCCACCACCACCACCACACCACCTCCACCATCCCCAGGGCTGGTGGACTGCTCTGAGCTCTGAACTCGATTCCACAGTTTTCCATTAACCTGCTCTTTGGTGTTTGTGGGTTGAGAAGTCTGGTAAACTGCCACAGCTCAATGATTCATCACCCTAAGGCCTGTTTTGGCTGCCTGAATCCCGGTCTGGTCTGTCCCAGCCTGGCCCATGCTGGGCTGTGCTCCGCTCCCAGCACCGTGTGATAGACCCTTCCCGGAGACCATCCAGGTTTCTGGGCGGGAGACCTGTTTCCCTCTGCTATTTTGTGGGTTCTGCAGCTCTAGAATTTGTTCGGAGCCATTTTTACAGGTGTTTGGAGGGATTTAGGGGAGAGCTTAAGCAAGTCCCTGCTTTCCAGCCGCCATCTTGGCTCCACTCCCCAACAAAAAACTATTTAGATAGCATACCACAGCATTTTGTAATTGTAAATAAAATGTATATAAACATAGGCTATTATTATTTTGTTGACCAGATAAGTTATTCTAATATGACACCAATTAATACTGAACATAATCCAGGGAAAGCAAATTTAGAAAAAACACTAAAGGAGAAGTCAGTAGACAGGGTTCTAATCCTGTCAATGTACAGAAGAAACATTTCTTTCTTCTACATCTACTCTGTCCCTTTGTGACCTTGGGTAAATCCCCCTGACTCTCTGGGCCTCAGTTTCCTCCTTTCTAAAATGAGACAGTTAGACTAAAGGATCCTTTCTGTTAAGATTTTAAGTCTCATTAAAAAACAAAATATACCAAATAAAACAATGATTAATAATATTACCAGCCCTAAATTAAGCATGGACTAAGCTCCCTCAACAGAGCTGAATCTAAACAGACAAGCTACAAAAAGACAAGAATGAAATAAGCTTAAAATAGAAATGTGAAGGTTATCACAGGAAAAGCAGTTAATACATATCTTCCTCACTGCTTATGCTGTATATACAACACTTTAAAATTTTATACAGCTTTCCAAAATATGAAGCCTTTGAAATGCAAAGCAGAGGTCAAGTATATTCCTACCAACACAAAACCTGAACTTACTGTAACTTCAATACTTAAATTCTCAGTCAAGGCATCTAAAAACCCAAAGGTCTCTAGTCTCAACTTCTGGATACAAAGCCTGCACCAGATAAAAGACAAGAGAATAAGAGGGAGTGTGGTTAAGTTCTCCTAATGACTCCAACTTCTCCCATCTCTCTACCTCACCAGTTAATTTTCCCCACACCTACTTCTTTGGGCCACCAAAATAAAAAGCCAAATCATCAGGAGTTGCTATTGCCAAATTACCACAGGGCAATTTTGCTTTCAAGCAATCATCCAACTAACTAAGCAGCAGTACATATGCTCTTTTGATATTTGATATTCATTCTTCCATAACAAGACCATAAGGAAAAAGAACAAAGATGCAGTCCATGACAATACTACATCTGCAAAATGGTCAAACTGTAGCATGTCAGTTTAACAGAATATTAATGCATTATGACAAATAGGAAGAATACAAAGAAATATGGGGAGACATAAAGTGATACAAAGCGAAGAAAGAAAATATGCACACTGATAATTCTGAAAAAAGGGCAAAAATATTTTAAAATATACAAAAGAAAATGGGTTTTAAAGGGAATATGAAAGCAAACAGGATATTTTTGTTCATATTGTGAAATTAATACATTTTAAACAAATTAATATAATTTGTTTCATATACAATAACTTAGGATTTTGTCAATGTGATTTTTGTTGATAATTTAAAATATTTTTTAAAAAGAACCTGAAACAATGAACATCTGGCCTGCTTTTAAATGAGGGATAAATCCCAGGTTGAGAAGAGAAATATACAACACTCATGCTTAGCTTGTTTCTCCTTACCTGTTCTATTTATAGTGTACAGTTTGTGGAAGATAGTTTTCTGTATATTTATCTCTCCTAAAGGAGTGTTATGAGGGGAAGGTGAATCTAGCAGACAGGGATGGTAAGAAACCAGTCATGGAAACATAAATAAGTAAGCTAATACCTTTCAACTGCATATAAAGAAAGAATCTCCTAACAGAGATACATATCAGGATAGAATGGAATGCTTAACAAAGTGGTGAGTTCCCCTTCACTTGGGGCCATAGGATAAAACATCACAGAATTTAAAATCGGAAAGAACCACTGAGATCATATAGTGTATAATCTCCTCCTTTCACCAGTGAGGAAGTGAAGACTCAGAACAGGGAAAGTGACTTGTCCAAAGTCCTGGAGGCCATAACTGCATCTGGATACTCAGAGCTATCCTGGCTGTAAAGTTTTTCAGCCACTCCATGGAAGCCTTAATCTGAGCAGAAGCCAGATATTATGAGGGTTACTCTACAGGTTCTTGCACTAACCAAGAGGCTAAAACTGGATGGAGGCTTCCCAACCACCCCAGCACTTCTCTATTTAAAATATGGTGATTGAACCCAAGAGTTTCAAACTCCACAGCAGGAGTGGTGGGAGGGAAGAAGTGTGGTGATTCATCACCACTAAAGGGTGGAGTATTTTAAAAAAAAATCTCACTTCTTGTTTTTTAAATTTTTTTTATTATATCAAAAAGGAAATTAAGCTATATATGTATATTACTTAATTTTGATTACATGAAATTGAAAAACTGTTGCACAAACAAAATGAATGCATCTAGATAAGGGATACTGAAAAAAAAAAGAAAATTTTAAAACAAGTCACCTTACATAAGTAATATTTTAATATTCATAAGAGGCAAATACTAAAGACACACAGTATACAACATGTACTTCTCCAGAGTATTCCTAAGAAATACAATTAAATTATCTTCCTTCTACACTGAGTTCTTTTGCATTTCTGATTCTTCATCTTGATCTCTAAATCCAAGCTTTGCCAATGACTCTTGAGCCATGAGCTATTTTTATTCTACATATTCTTGATTCACTTCTGCACAAAGCATTTCCAAAACTATTATTATAAAGACACTTTGTGAATTTATCTTTAAAAGCTTTATATTCACTAAAAATTTCTGAGTGGAAAGCTGCCCTTATATGAGGAGCAGGCCTGAAAATTCTTCATCCTGAAGTTCATGAAGATAAACACGATGGCAACAGCTCCTTAACTCAGGAGAGGGTATTTGTGAAAAAGTAAACCAAAAGGCAAAAGGTAAAGAAGACAGCGTTTTTCTTTTTCAGCTTCTTTCTTATTTTTTGTGGGAAGTAAGGAGGAAAAAAATGAGAGGATATGTGGGAAGAATACAACAGAAGGAGAAGATGGGTTGGTCACATGGAGTGAGCGAGGGACAGCAAGTGAATGCACAGAGTGCTCCACCGGTGTCTATGTGATGCCAAAAGAAAATGAGAAAGGTCTCCAGCATATTGGATGGACCTTTACAATGGACCTTTAGGAGGATATGAAGATGTGAGGACACAAGGACATGGACAAAAACTGCCAGACACACAGACAAGGATACGTTCTGATAATCCTCACTAGCAGGAACTCCAAATGCTGACGCATTTGACTGTTTTTCTGGGAGCGATTAGCCGGAACTGAATATAACGTAAGTAATCTTTCAACATGGCATCTATCCACCTGTCACCACCACCACTGCTACCACTACCACTTCAGATTCAGACTATATAACCTCTCTTCAGCCTTTCAACCCATCTTCTCTTGAAAAAAAAAGAGAAAAAATTTTCTTCTAAAAATTCTTTTAAAAATAGTTTCTCAAGCATCAAAGAGAGTATAAAGGTAAGATTCAGTAAGAAAACTAACTCAAGTCAGAGCAGGAGAAATATAATAGATAAAGAATTTCTCAGAATTACTTGAAATAAAACATGAATTTAATCCAAAGCCATGAGTACTTAAATGGAAATCACAGAACCTCAGGGACAGAAGTAATCTTAGAGAGTTCAACCTTTACGAAAAACATGAATTCCCTCTACAGCAACTAACCTCTTCTCGTAGGATCAAGTCAGAAATGGGATCTTTAGTATAACAGAATTAGATAACATCTTACATTTGCATAATGCATGAAGTAGATGGTACAAATATTATTTCAATTCCTTCCCCAAGTCCACTGGCACAGTCATTCCCTCCACCAATGCTGCTCCTAAGTTCTCTTCACCTTAGGAAGTAGTCTTCATGAATTATAGTGGCCAAAAATATTACCACCTGATTGACAACCTTATGGTGACAGCCTCAGACACTTCCTAGTTGTGTGACTCAGAGCAAGTCACTTAACCTTGTTTGCCTCAGTTCTTCACCTATAAAATGAGCTGGAGAAATAAACAGCAAATCACTCTAGTATCTTTGCCAAGAAAACCCTAATTGGGGTCACAAAAAAGTTGGACATGACTGAAAATGATTGAACAACTCTTTTCAAACTTAGCTAAGTCCCTCACTTGACAAATACAGCCCTCACTGGGATGGTCCTAGTAACCTTTTCAACTTAGTAGGAACTGGCAGAGTTTAGGATTTATTGAATTAACCTCTGAAAGTCCAGCACCTCCATACCATGAGGAGTAGGGCTTTCATGATAGATTTCTAGAACAGTATTATTCTCACTTTAGAGATGAAGAGACTGAAGCTTGGAGCAGTTAAGTGCCTTCTCATTATTAGTAGAATTGAGTCTGAAATTCTATAAAAACTCACAGTTCTTTATTAAATAAAATAATCTTAAAGCCTCAAAAGAAGATACAGAACAAAGACAACCACAAGATAAAAATACAAATTCTCTATTATAAACAAGAACATTTTATGTAAAGATGGAGCATATGCAAATCCAGGAATTCATTAGGGTATAAACAATTTGCTTTGTTGTTTACTTTTCAATAAGAAGATATAACATGGTGTGTGATTACTACAAAGTCATGAAGATTCAAAGCAGCTTAGTTTTCAAGTAACCTGTATATAATCATTCCCTACGAACACACCCTCCTCAAATCGGCCAGACCTCTTCCTGTTTTCCAACGGTGTAAGTTTACTTTCACATCTGCTGCAAAAGATAAAAGCAATACTAGAGAACACCAACCACAGGACTGTGCTTTACCAACCCCGGAAGTGAAACCCTAATAGCTATGAAACTCAAAAACATTCACACAAACTCAAGCGTTACACCAAAAACATGCTCTAGTCCAAGAAAGACTACCGATCAAAACACAAAAATAGATAATTTAACTAGGAAACCTAACGGGGCAAAACACAAAAACTGTTACTCTTGGCCCAAAGGATCTGAACCCACATGAGAACCTAGAAAAATTTTATTCTTCTTTCAGAAGAAAACATTCAACAACGAAAACAAAAAGTTGATTAAAACATTGATCATCAGGGAGCCTATTTTCAGAACTTTAAATAAGCTATGAAAAAAGCCCGTTTTTCTAGGAAGCAACTGAGAACTTCCAGCTTTATTTCATATGACTCCACCCACATGCAATTGCAGCCCAGACAAACTGGATTACTCACCTGCACTCCATAAGCATCCTATCTCTATGCCTCTGGTCAAACAATTCTTCAGCACAGGTCCAGGGAGAAATTACACCTTTCCTCCCCCAGAACACACACAGTACTTGGTATTTTTCTTAAGTAATTAGGCTCTCTTTTGTAGCATACTCATTTGTATACGTGATCTGTCTTCTTCTTAGGCAGAAAACTCCAGGAAGACAAGGACCAGGTTCCCTTCCTTCAATGTTCTCTCTTCTCACCTCCTTCCTCTTGAGAACCTTAGCTACATTCATGATTCAACTCAAGTGCCACCCCTTAAATGAGGTCTTTACTGATCTCCTCCCTCAAATAGTTAGTGCAATGCACAAAAAAAAAATTATATTTACTTATCTGTGTGCACCTAGTTTCTCTCCAATTGAAAGTAAGCTCCCATTTTGATTTTTGTCTTCATATCCCCAATGACAGGCACAGACGTCAGACTCTTAATAAATGCTTCCATTGAATTATCTCTGTATTCCTCCCCTCCTCTACCAAAAAATCCTCCATATGAGCTCCATGAGCCCTCTCCTCCACGCATCAGCACACACTTTCTTTTCCTTCCCTGTTCGTAGACTACTATCTCTAGTTCTCAAAAAGACTAACCCCTCGACCTATTTACTCTTTCTTTCCAGCCTCCAACAGTTGCCCCCCCCCCCTTTCAGGATTTAGTACAGTATCTGGCACATTAGGCACTTAATAAATCGCTTCCTTTTTCCCTTTTAGCCCATCCAGCTACTGTCCCATCCTTTGATTCTCTCTCACTGCTAAACTTTTTGAAGGAAAAAACTCTACACCCAAATGTTTCTATTTCCTTACTATCTACTCTCTTAAACCCTTGTAATCTGCCCTGACCATTTTACTGAAACCAATAATCTCCTAATCTCCAAATCCAAAGGCCTTTCTTTCTAAAGACCTCCTCCCCCTTTTCTGCAACCTAGCACTGTTAACCTCTCCTTACTGCTGGATATTCTCTTCCCTTGGTTTCAGAGCTATTACATGTCCCTGATTTTCCTCCAAGCTCTCTAACCATTCTCTACTCAACCCCTTAACATAGCTGTTTTACAAGGATCTGTTCTCAGCCCTCTTCCTTTCTATACTCTATGTTAGCAATCTCATTCATTCCAAAAGCTTCAATTAGCAACTATAGGCAAATGCTTCAAAATCCATAATCTCAGACCAACATCTCCAAATGCCTTCAGGGCATGTCCAAAACTGAGTATATTCTTGTTTTACCATAATCCTGTTCCTCCTCTCGACTTTACCTAAATCTATAACCTCAAGGTAAATCTCTGACTCTTTACTCTCTTTCATCTCTCATAATTTATCAATTACCAAGTCCTGTTGATTCCATCTCTTGCACTATCAATTAACCCACTTATCAAAGGCTATGTTCTAGCCAAAATGAACTGCCCTCCATTCACTGAATATGTATTAAATTACCTCCATCTCTGCTCATCTCTCTACTTCTCATCTCCCTACACCTGCAACATCTTGCCTTCCCACATCCTTTAAAACCCAACTGAAATGCTACCTCCCAAGTCTTCACAATCCCCTGAGTCAGTAACTACTTTGCCCCTTTGGATTTCCCATAGCACTTTGCTTTGGAATTCCCTAATACATATAGTAAATATTATGTATTGCCATTATCTATGTTTGTATCTTATCCTGCTGTTAGACTCCATGAAGGTTATGTTTTATCTAAATTATGTATATATCCCAGCTTTGATGCAGTGCTCTGCATACAGTAGGCATTTAATAAATACTTAATAAAATGAAGTGAACTCACTATAGCTTGAGGCAGCCATTACAGTTTGGGGCACCACTAATTTGTTCAGAAGTTCTTTCTTAAGTCAAGCTAGAATTTGCCTCTAATTTCTCCTAATTATTCCTGGCCCTAATCCTTCTTGCATGTGAAAATACATCAACTGATTCTTTTAATAGGTGGTTTCTAATCCCTTCAGTATCCCATTTGTCCTCCACCTTGTCAACATCTTTCCCAAAGTGTGGCACTCAAAATAGAACAGAATAATGCTGTTAATATCATTTCTCTCCTGGATGTAAGGCATATTCAGCCTCAGATCACAGGTTTTTGGCTGCTCCATCACATCATATCAGTTTATATAATTTCATTCATTACTGACACATGTTGCTCATAGGTTTTCACTTTAAGACTAATCATAGAATTTCCAAGTTAAAAGAAAACTTAGCGAACACATATAATTCAATGCTTTCATTGTGAATGTCCAGTTCAATAGAAGGCAGCTCAGAATAGCAGACAGAGTCCTGGATTTGGAGTGAAAGAACATATCAGTTTCAATTCCAGGGGCAGTAATATTAGTCCAATGACTATGGGCTCGGTCATTACCCCTCTCTAGGCCTCAGTTTCCTTCCACTGAAACCAGGAAAATAATACTCATGCCAAGTGCCCCACCAGGTTGTTGTGAGGAAGGTGCTGAGAGCTAGGATTAGAGCCTACATCTGCTGACTTGTAGCTCATGAGCTCCAGACAGAGAAGTTAAATGATGATTTGTTCTCAGGGATGCTCTGCTCCAGCACTTATTAGACTAGAGGCCTTCTAAGATGGTGCTATTCTGGAGCTCCCTGATTTGCCCACAGGATAAATTTCAAATTTCTGGCATTCAAGGCCCTCTACAACCTGCCTTAAACTACCTTTCTAAACAATGTCTCAACATAAAACTTATGTTCAAGTCTATTTGCTATTTCCCATAGGTGCCTGGTACTTTCTTACCTCCACAACTTCATTCATGCTTTTGCCTATGCCTAGAATGCCTTCCCCCGCACTTCTATTGAAACTATTCTTAAAGGCAAATTCTCAAATGCAGTTTCCTTCATAAGCCCTTCCCACTACCCCAGCCCCACCAGAAGTGTTCTCCCACTTTTACACTAATGCAGGACATGTAAGTGCTACATTCATGGAATCATGACTTGCACTTGAGCTACTTGCTAGACTGAAGTGTGTACCATGAAGAATAAGAATCTCCTTGAAGGCAAGGGCTGTCACATATACCTTTGTATTTCTAGCATAAGAAGTATGGGAAACTTTATGAGAAGCCCCAAAACTTATAGAACACTTTTACATCGATAAAGTACTTTATATACCTTATAGTAATAACTCAAAATGAAACAGGGCTTTCCTGACAACCCTGTGGGGCTAGTAGTATGAAAACTGGATTCATTTTATCAACAAGGCATCCAAGGGTCTGGGAGGTGAAGTGATTTGCCCAGCCATGATCCTAAGATGGAATTTTAACTAGGTCTTCCTGACCCAAATCCACCACTGTATTCACTAGGCATGCTGACTACCATTCAGTCATCACAATAGCCCAGGGAAGGAGGCACTGTGGATATTATTGCCTCCACTGGAGGTTCAGAGAGGCTGTGATAAGTCAGCAAGAGAACCTTGCTGATAAATAAAACTGTGATCCAGTATTCTTTCCACTGTGTCATGCCTTCATATTCCTAAAGTTAAAGATTTAAGTATGAAAGCCTATGTAGGAATGAAAATATATAGTCTCTAGCACAACATCGCACATGTAGTAAGCATTTAGTTTGTTGACTTGATTGCACACAGTAACATTTCACTAGAAATTTAAAGACCTAAATTCTATTGCTAACTGTACAAAAGATACATCAAATAACTTCTGGCAATTTTTACCTTTGGTGTTTGGATTCACATCTACAAACTACAAACTGCTAAGAACCAGATTAAATGACAAACTCTCTCATGATCCCAAATTATTAATTCCAAAATAATTATCTAAGTATTTACTTGTTCCTTGAGCATATACAGAATGAAAATAATTAGGCCTCACAAAGATGAAACCACAGATCCACCTGATCAGCTGAACAGACAGAAGGAGGAGTCTTCTTCCCTTATCTTCATTACATCCAAGCTCTGCCCTTCAAGGCCTGACTCCTCCTAACCTAACCAAATACTTGTGATCTGACTACAACATCCTAAGTTTTCCCCTGGGCCAAACCCTGGACTCCCATAAAAATCCATAGCCTAGCCTTAACCCTTCCAAACTCTTTCTCTCTTTATACATTTTGATTCCCTTTGCCTTTCATAGACTTGAATCATATCATAGGAAAAACAGTTGAAGGAATTACGGATGTTTACCGGGGAGGAAGGAGTGGGAGACAGCACAGGATAGGCCCAAGGAAAGAGATATGATAGTCTTCACATAGCTGAATTACTATCATGAAAAAAGACTAGATTTATTTTGTGTTGCTTTACAGAACAGAATTAGATCCTTCAATTCAGCAAATGTTTATCAATCACTTACAATGTGCAAGGGAGGCAGAATTTAGCTTAATATAAGAACTTCTTAATCACTAAAACTATTCAAAATGGGAATATACTACCTCATGATATACAGTAAGATCTAACATTCAAAAAGAGACTAGATAACTATCTGTCAAGACTACAAAAAAGAAGATTCCTGCATTTGGAGAAAAGTGAGATTTTAAAGCCTCTTCCAACTTGAGAATTCTATGGTCTAAAGGCCCAAATTTTTTAAGACCAACTGTCCAGTGTAAGTGGCTCCCACTATAACCATCTCACATTTCCCAGTACCTTCCAAAGGATAGGCACAGGTTCTATAAGTGGAAGGTGCTCTTCTAATCCACTAGTATGAACGGTGAGAAATATGTGGGCCCAAGGATCTGCCACATACTGACCGACTAGATGAGCTAAGGTTCCTGCCATTGCTATTATTTTTATTCTGAATTTTCTTGACATCATAGGTGGTTATTATGTGCCCAAGATAAGGCTAGGAATGCAGGGGGGAAAAGGAATCATAACACAGAGTCTCTGTCCCTAAATTTACAATCTGGTTAGGAAGCCAATACAATAAAATCCAACAAACATTTATTAAGCACCTGATATATGCAAGCCACTGTGCTAGGCCACAGGGATACAAAAATAAACAACAACAAAAAGTCTGACCTAAGGAACTTTCATTCTGCTAGGAAAATAAAATCTGTAAAAAAAAAAAAAAAAAGATAACAAATAAGTATATACATAATATTTTGAGAAAGGAGAACAATAAAAACTAGAGGAATTAGGAAAGGTTTCCTCTAAAAGGGAATTTATTAGCTGTTTTGCTACATAAAGCAATATTAAAGAGAGGAGGCATATAATTAAGGAGTAAATTGTGTGGTAGATTAAATGTAGTCAGAATTTCACAGGATTATCAATGAAAGACTAAAGTAGTTGTCAAAGATTTCACTGATTTTTTTTAAATCACTTTCACTGCTACCTCCCATTAGACACCCCATTTTTTCTTTCCTCACCTCCTTAAGGTAAAAACTGTTTTACCTTCTCTACATGTTCCTGGTCTTGGCTATTTATTTCCAGTCTTCAGATGACTTAAAAAAACCTAGTGACTATCTAAATATATGAAATAAAGATAACCTGATATTTTCTCTTGTGGTTATGGTGTTAGCATGATTTAAGCATTATGTAAAATTATATCAGTTTTGATACATAATATTCTTTGTAATCCATGAAACATTTCCCCATCCTACACTTTAAGATTAGTTCATATACAAAAATATAATTTTGTTCAGTTGTGTCCAACTCTTCATGTCCATATTTGGTGTCCTTCTCCAGATCATTTTACAGATGAGGAACTAAAGCAAACAGGATTTACGGGACTTGCCCAGGGTCACACAGCTAGTAGGTGTCTGAGGCTGGATTTGAACTAATGAAGATGAGTCTTAGTGATTTCAAGTCCAGTGCTCTATCCACTTCACCACCTAGCTGCCCCCTCAAAGGCATAATAAGCAAAACAAATAAAACTGCTATTCACATTCACATTGAAGAAGCACAAACACTTTTAAGGATTTTCTAGCATTCAGAAGCAGCAATGTTACTTCAAGCAGAGAAGATGCCAGGAAGCTTGAAGATTTAAAAATAGCCTCACAAGAAGCTCATTTCTAACACCAGATGGGGAGAAACTACTCTATAAAGATACATGCGTGGGAGGACACATACACAACATCGCATAATACCATGTAGAGGACTTGTGTAATTACATAATGCTGCTGGGATTAGCAGGACTCTGCAGGTAGTAAGCTTGCACTGATGTAGAAATTCTGGGTCACTAACTAAAAAGACAGGGAGAAACGATGAAGGAGGAGAGAAGGGCCTAAGAAGGGAGCATTCTGCAATGATAATGAGGCTTCATCTCTAAACTGCACTACACATATCCCTTCTGCAAACTGAAATAGATGGTGGTAACATCTGAGGGCTTAACTCTTTGTAGCTCTTGACAGTTCTGTTTGTGTCCATGTCTAAAAAGTCACTCATTATGACTTTCCACATCCTGTGTGCCAAATTTATGGATCAACGTAAAAAACTTTCTATCTATAGGAGGCCTGGGGGCTTTAAATTAATCAGTTTTATATATATATACATATATATGCATATATTTTACACACAGAAAATCATACTGATATACAATTTAATAGAGTGGGTGCTTTACTTGCATTGTGATCTGACTGTATCAAAAGAATTTTAATGAGATTATTTAAGAATTCATGTAAGTACTTAACAATAGCTACATAGCAATTACAATTGAACCTGATAAAAGTACTGCATCTTCATAAATTACAAAAGGTATGTGTCACATTATACATATATGGCAGAGTTCTAAATGAGACAATATCTTTAAAATAGCCTATTCATTAGTATGCCTCACTCTGTTCTTCAGAATCATAATATTTAATAATAGCACACAGAGATTTCCAAAATGACATGAATAGGTTTGCTGACTGAATATTGGTTAAAAAGATTAGCAATTCTTTAAGAGAATAGCAATTATTTTTTATTTCTATATCAATCTGAACCCATCATACCATATTTCCCATGTAATCCACTTAACAAGCAAAACTAAATAGAGGTGGTATGCTTGAGCAAAAAGAACGCTCAACTTGTGTTTGTCCTTAGAAGACCATGACATCAGGGAAATGATGACATGACTTGCAGTTAACTTGGATTTGAGTGAGGGAGGGCTATGCAAGGTCACCAGCCTCACTTTCTTCTCCAGAGTCATCTGGGTCTGGTGACCAGATATTCATCAGGATGACTGGGGATGACCCAGGATGCAATGGGAGATCCTGGACCTTTTAGGCTTAGGCCTTTTCATGTACTCACTTAGAGTGAGGTAACGCCCATTCAGCGAATAGGCCTCTTTAAGAAGTGAGTCAAGGGATGGCCCCTTTAATTAGGAAGAAAAGAAAAAAAAAATCAAGCTGGGAGGGGAAGACCCTCAAGGTTGCTGTTTCTCTTTGGAACTAAAAAAGAAAAAGTATTTCAAGGCACTATTTTATTAGGACACCACTGCTACTGACTCTTATTAAGAATGAATGGAGAATATTTATCAAAAAAAATGTGTTTAGTTCATAGGATTTAAAGGACATACGTCATTATATTGGTAAGGTATATATTGCATAATAAAAACAAAAAATTAAAATCATCCTTTACTCAGATGCTAGCCACACAGAAATGCTTAAAAAATGTTTGTTGATTTGACTTGACCCTACTTACAGATCCAAGTGAGTCCTGGTTTGTTCTTACTGTTTCGCAAATCACTTAATCCCTCTGAATCTTACTTTCCTCATTTTTTAAAATGAGAATATCTGACCTATCTACCTCACTGGGCTGTTTATGGGGATCCAAATAAGAATGAATAAACAAATGAATTGAAAGCATTTATTAAGCACTTACTATGTGCCAAACACTGTACTAAACTAAGCCCTGGATACAATTATCATCTCTATGCAGATGATTTTCAGAGCTATTTATCTAGCCCTAACCTCTCTCCTGACCACCAGTCCTGAATCTCCAGGGGCCTACTGGAATCTTGACCTATATGTCTCATAGACATCTTAAAATCATCATGTCCAAAACAGAACTCATTATCTTTCCCTCCAAACCCTCCCCTCTTCAAAATTCCCCTATTACTGTTAAGGGCTCCACCATCCTCCCAGTCACCAAGGCTTACAATATAGATGCCATCCTCAACTTCTCATTCGCTCTTACCCCGTCATATCCAATTAGTTGACAAATATTGTTTTTACTTCCATGTCCGTCTCTTCCTCTCTGACATGGCCACTACCTTAGTCCAGGCTCTCATCACCTTTCCCCTGGACCATTTCAATAGCTTTCTAATAGGTCTCCCTGCCTTTAAGTCTTTCCCCACTCTAACCATCCTCCACACATCTGCCAAAATGATCTTCCTAAAGCATAGCTCTATGAATATTGAATAAATGGCACTGGTTCCCTATTGACTCCAGAATAAAATATTATTTCAGATTTATCTGGACCATTTTTAGTTTCTATTTTTTGTTTGTTTTACAATGTACATCATTGGTATGATAGTCAGTAAGCAATTAAGTGCCTCTGTAACAGGCACTGTACCAAGTGCTAAGGTTGCAAGAAAAGGCAAAAACAGTCCCTGCTCTCAAAGAGCTTACATTCTAATGGGGAGACAACATGTAAATGTAAATAGGTAAAGTGAGATAAAAACAGAATAGATACAAAGTATTTTAGAACAGAAACTCACAGCAACTAGGGGCTGGGAAATGCCTACTGCAGAAAGTGACATAGGAGCTGAGTCTTAAAAAAAGTAGGAATACTAAGAGGTAAAGGTAAGATGCGCAAAGGTACAGAGGACCAGAGATGGATTATGGTATGAGACGAACAGCAAGCAAGGCCAGTATAGCTAGATCAAAAAGTGCACGGTGGGGAGTAAAGTATAAGAAGACTGGAAAGGTAAGAAAGGGTTAGGTTGTAAAGGGATGTATACGCAAAACAAAGAAGTTTTTATTTGATCTTGGAAATAATAGGGAGTCTTTGAAGTTAACTGAGTGGAGGGGAGAAGGTAATAAGGTCAGGCACACCCTTTAGAGTGTTGAGCAAAGGACGGATGAGAGTAGGAAGAGACCTGAGGCAAGGATTCCAATTAAAAGGTTACTGGAATAGTGCAGACAAGAAATGATGAGGGTCTGAACAAGGGTGGTGGTTGCATGAGGAAAGACAGGGGAATTATACAATAGATGTGGTAAAGGCAAAAAATGACAGGATGTGGCAACTCATTAGATATGTGCGGTGAGGAAGAATCAGCAGTTCTCGGTGACACTGAGGTTTTGAACCCCGATGACATAGAAGGATAGAACTGCCCTGGACAGTAACAGGAAAGTTCAAAAGAGGGGTGGGTTTTGGGGAAAAGAGAACAAATTCAGTTTTGAACATATCCAGTTTGAGATGCCTAGAAGACAACTAGTTCAAGATGTCCAATAGGCAGCTGGTGATGCAGTCTCAGAAGAGAATCTAGGGCTGAATATATAGATCAAGGAAGCACCTAAATAGAAATATTAATTGAACTCCTGGGAGTTAATGAGATCACCAAGTGAGAGCGTAGAGAAAAAAAGAGAAGAAGGTCCTAGACAGACTCAGAGCACGTCCAATAGAGCACAGCATGGATGAAGATCCAGCAAAGGAGACTAAAAAGTCACTATTAGGTGGGCAGGAGGGAAACCTAGAGAGAACATGATTATGTAACTTATAAATAAGTATACATACACATATCAGGAATGTAAGCTGAAAAGATGTTTTGCTGATACTCCACACTCAAAAAAGTTTGAGGATCAGCATCCTAAGGGGTTGGAAGTTGATTAATCCAGGCCCTGAATTAGCCCAGAAACACTGACCCCAAAAACACTGAAGAAAGAACACATCATGAAGTCACACAATTCATGTGTAACTACACGGGTTCAATATGGAGATAATTAATGGGAGATTACCATAATTAGAGAATTGCTCTTTATGGAAGCAAATTAAAACATGGTCCCTTTCTTCAAGAGATTAAGAATATTTTGCAAGTGCCACCAAAGTCATAGAAAAGATCAATAGATAGCTACATAGACACGCATCCTTTGGATAGAAATATATTTATATAAATATACATACTTATATGTCTACATGTAAAATAAGCAAGTCAAAAGAGACTATCATAAACAAGCACTCCCCTCAAATTTTTTCCTGAGAGCAATAATTTTCTCCCCCTAAAAAATTGTGGAGATGGTTTGAAAATTACAGTATCTATCATTATAGTCTATAATGATAGATACTGTAATTTTCAAACCATTAGAACTTCCTTAATTCTACCGATTTATATTACTATTTATACAAAACTCTAGATATTCTTCAACCACCTCACTACACATTCATTAAATCACAGTAGACTGAATCAAAATACTAATCTAGCCCAGTGTGTTTGCAACTATATTTATTACACTGAATAGTACTGAACACACCGTGAACCAAGTCAAAAAAAGTACACCATATGCTACCAATAATATAGCATCAAATTAAATTAACAACAAAAATTAATATTATTTTGGCATCCAAGTATAATTTAAGAATTATTTACTATAAATGGAAAGAATCCATTGCTTTTTCAATAGCTATGAATTCTCTGCAATCGGATCCTTTGAAAGATCAAATTTCAAGGACTCCTGCCCAAGGGGGGAAAAAAGATATTCATAACAAAAGGTTGATAGGATGATCATATCACTAAAGAAAAAAAAGGTAAATCTGTCCAGGTCATATTCTTAAAATCCATTTAAAACACAAGAGAACAACAGCGGGCTTGCTGATGAAGAGAACCGAGGAAACATACCAATAGGGAACAGGACAACAATTGTGAGAAGCGTGCTTGTCAGATAACAAGGAAATAGAATAGTGGTTTGAAGTCACTGGTTTCTTGATTCTTACAAGCAAACTCACCCCCTCCACGACTACTTCTACTCTGAAGCTTATAAGATTAGAGCATCAATAGGCAGCTGCAGCTGACTAGACACCTTTGAAACCTTACTCTATGAGCAAGCTCCGTGTAGAATTCACCTTGCAAATCACAAGCTATATATTTTAGACCAGAATCTGCTGCTTAACATATCAAAGTACCTGCAGAGTGTTCACCTATCCTCCGGCTTTTAGGCAGCAACCCTGACAGGCTCACTCTGAAAGGAGGGAAAATGTACAACCTGGAAATCTGATTTGTCAAGAAAGCTCAACTTCACATTAGTTGTAAATATCCTATAATTTTAATTTATTCACTATTAAAGAAGAGAAATTAAGGAAATTTTTTTAATTGGCCTGTGGTTTTAAATTTTCCAAATTGTTCTATTTGAACTGCACACATGAAAAAGTATTATGCTAGTGAACATTACTGTGGGGCACATAAAGTCTTGCAAAAAGAATACTACCTTTTAAAAGGGGCTAGGCTTTGCAGAACAAGGAGCTAGGGCATTGTTATCTCACTGTGTTTCAGTCTGAGCTGACTGCTAAAAGATTTGGGGAGCACTGAATGAGATAACACATGAGGCAGTGTGAAAGCATGATGAGCTGGGGAGTTAGAGCACCTAAGTTCTCTTTCTGGCTCTCCTACATACTATCTGAGTAACTCTGAGCACAGCAGCTATCCCCTCTAGGCCTCAGTGCCCTCTACAAAATGAGAGTTTGGACTAGATGGTACTATTCTATAGTAAAGCACTTTGTAAACCTGTAAAGGCTATAAAAATATGGACTATAGAGACCAGTGTCAAATCACCCCCCAAAGACCACAAATTCCCAGAGGGCTCCAGGGCCTTTTCTAATCTCATCTGTATTCCTTCTTTTAGAGGCATCAGCCAGCAACAGAGAAGAGAGTGTGGCCCAAAAGAGATTAAAATGTAACTGGGAAATATTTAACAAAATAAGTAAAAACATGATAGAACATAGATAATGCTGACACGTAGATATCACTGTCTCATATGACCTATCACACCATTACAATTACTGCTCAATAAATATCTGCTGAATTGAAAAAAAAAGATGTTTTTCAAGAAGACAGGAATTATTACATATTATTATATTAAATAATTAGGATTATGAAAGTTACATTCATACAATTTGGCCCAGAAATCCCACTTTTAGGTTTATAAAATAATATTATTAACCAGAAAAAAATGGAATGACTATATTTGCTCCTAGAGGCAGTAGGGAGTCCAGGCCCCCATCACCTCTAGCCTGGACTACTAATAGCTTACTGCTTACTGGTGTCCCAGCTTCAAGTCTCTCCTTTCCAAGCCATTCTTCCCCAGGTGCCAAAGTGATGTTCCTAAAGTGCAATTCTGACCACATCACTCCCTTACCCTGGTCAATAAACTCCACTGACTCCCTATTGCTTCTAGGAGCAAATATAGTCATTCCATTAATATTTTAGAGCTCTTCACAACCTAGGCTCAACTTACATTTCCACTCTTATAAACTAGTCCCTTTTCCATACTCTATGATCCAGCCAAACTGGCCTCCTTGCTGGTTTTAAGCCATTTGATAGAGTCAAGGATTTTGTTCTCAAGAACTGTCTTTTCCTGATCTTCAATAATTATGGTTGCTGAGGGGACGGGGCAGAAATTGCAGAAGCAATTTCCAGGTCATATCACCACAGGAGCTGCTTCCCAGAATGGTGGCTGCAGGGGGCCAGTTGGAAGCTAGCTCAGTTCCTGGGGGGAAGGGGAGGAGCAGTCTATTCCAGGAGATTTTGGACTCAAAGGTCCTGGGCCTGCTTCCACAAGGGTCTGAGGTAGGGTACTGGCTGAGGTGGTGTGTTGGCCATGGTTTGGCTCCCCTGGTACATGCTGACTGGCTCCTGTCTCCTTCAAAATTTATGCAGCTTCAGTGAGGCTAACTTGCCTGCCTCACAGAACATAAGCTCATAAGTTTCTTGAGGACAGGAACTGTATCATTTTTGTCTGTATTCCCCAGTGCCTAACATGGTACCTAGAATGTAACCAGTGCTGAATAAATATGTGCTGATTATCTGTAATAGCAAAAAAAAGGTGAAAAAAAAACTTTATTAGGCAACTGGGCAATGGCTAATTGTGGTATGTGAAAATAATGGAATATTATTGTGCCATAAGGAATGATGAATATCTCAAAGAAATAAAGCAGGACTAAAAGAATTAACATATAGAATTAAATGTAAACAATCGCTACAACTATGTACAACTTTAAATGGCAAAATTCATCAAAACCACTGGATAATGTTGGTGCTAATTTATGAAGCATACAGCAGTCCTTTCCACAAAGAAACAGAAAAATATTTATGCATAAGTATGCAGTACAATCAGTTGCAATTATTCCTTTGTGTTGTTTTATTTAATTGCTTTCAGGGATTAAATATTGTACAAGATTCAGTCAGGAGTATGTTGGAGGCAGTTGTTTAAACAATCCAGTCAAATGAAATTTATCAATATAATTTTTTAAGAAAAAAGTTAAATTTTAAACAGGTGTTAAGTACTTCCTGAACAAAGAGGTTCAACCCACTGGAAAATTTAGGGCTATTCCTAAAATTTAACAATGACATATCAAGAGGAGTTTGATTTAGTTGTAAAATAAACACTAAAGAAAAAATTGCCTCTTTCAACAGCAAAGAGCAGGTGTAGACCACAAGCAGGGTGCCACCTGGAAGGACCTGACTTCCTCCTGTTAGCCTACTCTATCTATTTGCTAACTGCTGAGTCCCTCAATACCCAAACTGGCAAATGGTAAAGTTCTTAAGTAAGTGTGCAATCAGAGGCAAAGATTTCCAGAGCTACCAGTAATGCAGCCCCTCCTCCCATCTCCAAAGCAAAATAAAACCATGAGAAATTTAGCTACTTGAATCTCTCATTAACCCAGGATTATCTCATTAAAGAAAAACTGGACAGCTGGTGCTACTGATAAAGCTCAAAGTGAACTCAAGCCAGATAACAGCAGATAACCCACCAGGTTTCTTTCAAATCATTCATTTTTTTGCCTATAACATTTTCCACTCCCATTAACCAGATATAAAGGTTGTGCAATAATGTCTTGAGACAGAGTATTTTTACACATTCAGTAGTATTAGAGCAAAAAAAAACTTCATAAATAATACAGATGACAAGCAATATTCCAGCAGGAATTTACGTATATGCAAACGCATTACATGGCTTGTTCGGGATCATGACATACATAAAGATGAATTCATCTAATTTTCAAAAGAAATTTTTTTTTCCAATCTGATTTTGATAGTTGTCTTTTTCCCCCAACGTTGCTTCATTCAATCCCCCATTTCTTAAGTGACTATTAAGTGCACTCCTCCACTTCAGTCCTATTTGGACCTCATCGTGGTGTAGAGCAGAAATGAGATGGATTATCCAGCAAGAAGAATACAAGCATCTTCTACCAAACAAGAAAGGGTCTATCAGCCTAGCTATATTCAAGAAGACTCATCACCAAAGGCTGAATGACAGCTAATGAGAGTTTTTTTGATCACTGCAATTCACATTAGGAGTGGCGTTAGTAATAGGAAGGCACTAGTGAATCATGGGTATTTTGAAATATAGGAAAAGTACCGTGTTTGGCACTCAAAGGAGATGCAAAGAAAATAAGATTGTATACCTCTGTCCTCGTGGAGTTTATAATCTAGCAACAATCTGGCTAACAAGGTCCTGACAGATTAAATACTATCTGACAAACTTATGGCTAAGTACTTCGAGACAGCATTTTGTTCAAATGAGTTAAATACTTTATAGTCAATAAACACAGTGGGATCTTGTATTCTCTGCAAATGTATGACTGTAAAGATGTGGTCTGCTATAGAATATTATTTGCAAAAGCCTGCCTATTCCTTTCTTAATACTCTGCTGGTGATGCTATATGACTGTAAATCATGAATTACTACAATCTCTGAGGAATCACAAATTGCAGGTCACCCAAAGGGCAATGGAGAAATGCATGGTGGGAGTAAATAAGCTGAAACATATTTCCAAAGATGAACTGTGGGCAAAGAAAAGCAAAAAAGAAGATATCAAAGAGATGTATGACTGCAAAAGGATGTGAGCCAGCCATTTAACAAGAAGAAAGAATAACAAACAGATAGGCTACATTGGTAGTTTAAACAATGCCAAAATACACAGGCTCTAAAACACTGGGTGGACCTCTTATCAAGGATTTGCAGGAGCATATGGACAACAGCAGAAAAGGATGAGAAGGTCTGGATGGGTTTTGATCTGCAACTATTAGAGGAAGTAACCACACTGAGGAGATCCACTGAACCATCTGACTAAGGTCTAACCATCTAGGACCATTTTGTAAAATTTTACAATTAATGATTTTCACAATAAGCTATTATGAATATATATGTAACTTCTTGGAAGTAGGTCGGTCACTGCATGTTTTACAATATGCTTCTAGTTAAATATTAAAACCCCATTCCCTTTATAAGTTGGGGAAATGAAGTACAATAAAAAGAAGGGTTTTGCCTTAGATTCATTAACACTTAGTATACACTAAGTGGTGGGAAATACAAACATAAATAAGAAAGTCCCTGACCTCAAGGAATTCACAATCTAGTAGAGACAGTAAAACTACAGAAAAATTATTAAAGAAATATACTTTCTAAAATAGTAATTTATATATCTCTTATCATCCCTAGGAAATGGCAACCTCTAAAGGCAAGGACCATGTCAAATTCACAAAATCTCTGAATCAGATAGGACCTTAGAGGGCACCTAGTACAGCCCAGACACCCATAAAAATGCCCTCTCCACTAAACACAATAATCAATCAACAAACATTTACTATCTACTACTCTCTTAAGACAATTCATTCACTTCTGGACAGCTCTAATCTTCAAGAAGAGTTCAAGGCCAAAATTTGTCTCTGCACCTTGCATTTGCTCCTCCATATTCAATCCTCTGTGCCAAGCAGAACAAATCCAATCTCTCTGCAATGGAATAGCCTTTCAACTCTTTCCTTAGTCCTCCAAGCCTGGTTTCCCTCCTTGCAACCTAAGATGGCATTAACATTTTTGAAGGCTATATCCAAATTCATTCTGAACCTGCAATCTACTAAATGCCCCAGATCTTTTTTAGACAATTCTATCTGACCACACCTCTTACAAAAACAACAATTTCACAAGTGTAGAAAAACTGACCTTTACATTTACCCTTAATAAATTTCACTTTATTCTATGTGACCTAACATTTCAGACAGCTCAACTTTGCATTATTCACAGCATTCAAGGCATAAGCCTGCAACTCAAGAGGTTTAGACTCCCTCACTACATGAGGACCCAGACATGTGCCTGTTTAAAATAAAAACAACAAAGGATATGGTGACGTGTACACAGTGCTCCATAAATCAATGAACATACCAGAGAGATAGCAGTTGTGTTTGGAGCTTTTTACAAGTATTACCTGTACACCAGGGATTCTCTGCCTCTTTTCAAATCCCTTACCTTTGAGCTTTCAGTAAACAAACCAGTCAACAAGTAACTATTAAGTGCTTTGTATAAGTCAAGCACTGTGGGGCTAGTGTGGTTTGTCCTTCGTGCTCGAAGAGGACCATGACATCAAGGAGATGATGACATGACTTGCAATCGACTTTGATTTGAGTGAGGGAGGACTGTGCAAAGTCACCAGCCTCACTTTCTCCGCCAGAGCCAGATGGCCCAGGATGTAGTGGGAGACCTTGGCCCTTTTAAGCTAAAGTCTTTCAAGTTCTCATTTTGAGTGAGGACATGCCCATTCAGTGAAGAGGCGTCTTTAAGAAGTGAGTCAAGGAATGGCACCTTTAATATAAAAAAAAAAATCAAACTAGGAGGGTAAGACTCTCAGGGTTGCTGGCCAAAAGAGAAACAGCTACTATTTACATTCACTCTGAAGCAGGAGGGCCCAAAAAAATAACCACTAAGTGTGGTACTTGGGCAGGGACCTATTGTTGTCCAATCCATGAGATCCAGAGTGAATTGGGTTTAAGGATTGGTCTTTGAGAAAGAAATCTAGCCAGTAAACCCCAAGTTAACTAGGTAGATCTTGGCCATCAAAATTTACCTTTCTTTGGGTAGAACACCTTCTTGGGGCTACAAATACAACGAATGAAATAACTCCTGCTCCCAGCTTACATTCTAAGAGGGAGACAACTCCATCGTTCCCTATTCAATATGAAAGGAAAAAATTCTAGTTATATACATGCTTATAAGAAATAAAATTAAAATGTTAATTTCAATAGAATTATATAGTTATTTGCCAAATATTCCCACATCCCCTTCAAAAGTTTCTTATAGACCCTGGGCTTATATAGTTACTTATAAGTACTCAGGCTGAGAACCCTTTCAGCACACAATGAAGCCCCAGTGGCTTGAAATGGAGATTAAAAAAAACCTTCCTTATGAAAAAACAAATTAAGATCTAGGGAAATTTCAGGGGAGTTTCACTAAAAGCTTGTATTCCATTAATACCAGAATTTCTCTCCCCACCTCTGTGTGTACACAATGCACCCTCACTTCCCTCCCAACTCCACTCCCCCTAGCCTCACCTCCATTCCTTGGAATTTCCTAATTCCCTTCAAGACTGAGCTCAAGTGCTGTCTCCCTCAAGGGCATCTTACTGATTCCCTTCCCCCCTCCTTAGTGTATTCCCCCACTGTGAAATTACTTTGTATTAATTTTGTATAAATCTAGTATTTATTTAACTGTAAACATGCTGAACCACACCACACGGAAAAAATAAAACCCTTAAGGACAGAGACTATCATTTTTCTGTCTTTGTAGCTAACACCAGCACCTGGTACATAGCAAGCCCTTAATAAATGTTTGTTGTATTGAGCCTAGGAAATTGAATTTCGGCGATTTGCTATATTCAATCTTCTTGACTATTACTGGAAAACTTTCCATTGGTTATCTTCCTAAAAAGACTATCAATAAAATTCTATATCAAATATGTCTTAGGATGCTTGGAAAAGGGATACTGTGTAAATACAGTACTTGTTACTGACAATACTACCAATACAATCAATTTCCATATTTCTAGTTTTCAGTCACACAGCTGAAGAAATTAACTCCTAACTCATTCATCACCTATGCCTGGTTCTAAAACTTCTGGATCCTGTCTTGAACAAACTTAAAAACCTGAATGGAAATTTCATATACAGTTTTAAGGTCCACAGAAAAGTTTAGCATCCCTCCTGACTGAAGAATCTATATTAATTACAAAGTTTAATTAAATATGAGCACATACAAATTTACCCTTTCGCCTTTCCTTATGATCTAGACCACTCAAAGGCCAAAGAATTTTTCTTTAAATTGTGTAAATAAAGAACTGGAAAGAATCATAGGAAGCTCTTAACCTCTGCTAAAGAATGAACTTACTATATCACTGTTTTAACTTAAAGGAAACATAACTCTAATACAAATATGTCAGAAACACAAATACTCTCTTGATTTTTCAGTCCTGGTTAGCTAGTTAACAGAGTTGACAGAGTAAAACTTTATAAGGAATACTTTCTCCCCAATAAGAATTAAAAGTTTGGCTTTTTCCCCCCTCACACAAGAAAGTCACTTCCAGAATTCTGAGTAGGAATAGTAATAAATACCACCCTATATTTAAGAAATGGAAAACAAAATGTAGACATTGAAAACAAGATCCAATGAGATAACTGTAAAGCCCTTAGCACAGTGCCTGGTACACAAAATGTTATATAAACGTTAGCTATTATTATTGGTTTAGGCTTCACATAAAAAACCAATTTCTAAAAATGCCAATATCCAGAAGGCAAAGAATTGATAAGATTTACAGAATGGAAAGAGGGCTGTAGCCTATGTCTTCATTTTACAGTAGGGATTTGTATTACAAGAGCAGAACTGGGATTAAATGGGATTTTAGAAAAGGAAAAATGGTGGCTTTAAGTAAAAGGCCAAACCAACAAAGGTTTCAGTTCAAATTCAGACAGACAATGGAAAAAGTAAGGAATAAAAGAATTGCCATATATCCTCATGATGAGCCATAAAACCACTATAAAAATACTCAGAGCGTAACCATTTATTTCAGTTTTCCCTAAAAGCAGAAAGAACAAAATAGCAACTGTGAAACCATCCAAATTACTAAAAAAAAAAAAAAAAAAAGCTTAGCATCTTTCAAAAAATCTCCAACACACATGCCAGAAAGTCTCCAAAGACTATTCAATTGTGACTGAGTACAGTCAAGAAAACAACAGCGTGACAGTCACTATCATGTGGCTAGAAACCAATCCATCAGCAATTTGTTCCACGTGAGATCACTTTCCCTCTCAAGAGAATGCCTGTTCCTAGGAAGAATAAACCTGTTTGGGCAAAACCTCACCAGTACTAATGAAATTCTGAGGAAAGTCTGGTACCCAATATCAGCGTAGGTAAGGTAACAACACAATCCTTAGTAATTTTATTATTATATGTGCGTATGTGTGTGTGTGTAGTCACAATGCCAAAAAAAAAAACCCTCTGACTCTACAGAATCCTAAAAACAAAGAATATAGATATTTAATCTCTCAAATTGAGAGACTGTTAAAAGTATATTTTTCTCAAATATCCAAAACCATCTCAGGAGCACGGAATCTGCCACCAAAGTACCAGCACTATGACAGAAGGTAACAGGGAAGTGGAATGAGCCCTGGATTTGTGATTCTAGAGACCTGAGTTCAAATTTGTACTGTGTGACCATGAATGAGTCATATGACGTCTAAAAATACTTCAGTTTCCTTGAACAAGTCGGCCATGAGGAAAGTGCTTGGCAAACTTTGAAGCACTATATAAACATAAACCATTATCTCTCATATGCATATGCCCTGTGGCATTTCAAAGCCTACAGTTTGCTCTCTTCCCCCAACACACACACATCCCGATGCATGTTGGTACCAATACCAAAATTAGTCATGTCACCTCTCCTGAGCCTCATTTTCCTCCTCTTTAAAGTGGGAATAATAATTGCATAGAATTGTGATGAAGAAAACACTCTGTAAAGATTTATAGAGGCAGCACAGGCAGTGGGGAGGGAAAAGCACAGGACTTAAGAGTCAGAGGATCTGGGTCCAAATCGAGGTTTTGCCACTTACTGGCCCCAGATGACCCTGGGCAGGTCTTCTGGCCCTCTGTTAAAACAAGGTGGTTGGTCCCTTCCGGTTCTAGAGGTACCTAAGTGTCGTGTTGGATGAGAGAGTACTGGACTTGGAAATCCAGAAGACCCGAGTTCCAATCCTGCCCCAGTCCCTTACTAGCTGGGTGACCCTAGACAAATCAGTGAACCTCTCAGCCTCCGTGTCCTCATCTGCAAACCAGGGATGAGAGCATCCACCTCCCAGGGTTGCTGTCAGGACATGAGATAACGTGTCAAACGCTATGTAAATGCTAGCTATTGTTACTGTCAAAACAAGACCTGGATCATTAATAAGAATTAATAAAAACATCTAGGAACCTAGGAAAGGTGGGGTGCCCCTGGTAAGTCAGCCCCTGGCTGCGGACCCTGCATGACCTGCACAGAAGGGGAGGGGAACGAGCAAAAAGAAAAGAACTTTTTGGAAATCTTCCACCCCCCCACCTCCGGTCTGCACCCCGACATCCGCGAGCCCCAGAGCCCTCCCCAGGAAAAAGAGGGGCTGGAGCCCCGGCACCAGACCCGCCGCCAGAGGTCCCGGTTTCGAACTTGCACGGTGACCTTGGGCGAGTCCCTCGCCCCCTTGGCCTCAGTTTCCCCATGGGTCCAGATCACCCGTTTCCCTGCCACAGATGGGGAGCCCCCTTCCGCTGCGGGGCCTCGGGGCCGCGGGGCCCGGGATTCCGGGGGCGCTGCCGCAGACAAAGAGGCTGCGCCGGCGGCAGCGGCGCCAGGACGGTCCCCTCGGGGACAGCTCCGCGCCCGCCCGGCGCGGCCCGGCCCCGGCCCCAGCCTCAGTCCCGGCCCCGGCCCGCCTCGCCTCACCGTGCACGGCTCGGGATGCTCGCGCCGCTCCCGCTCCCGCCGCCGCCGCCTCCTGAGGAACAATGGCAGGAGGCGCCGCCGCCTCGCGGGCTGCCCGCCTGACTGACTGACCAACCGACCGCCTGAACCAGCGAGCGAGCGAAGGAAGGGAGGAAAGAAGGAACGGGCGGCCTGGCGCGCGCCTCCCCCTGCCGACAGTCCCCAGCGGCGCCGCGGCCCCGGCCCTCGCGGCCCTCACGCGCGCCCGCACGCCTCCCCCTCCCCCAGCCCCTCCTCAGCTCCCCCCACCTCCGTGCCCCACAACATTGTAGTAAACTCCGATTGGGCCGCGCTCGAGGGAAGGAGGGGGCCGGGCCCGCGGGCTCCCAGCCCATTGGCTGAGGCCAAGCTCCGGCTGCGCCCTCCCGCCCCCCCTTCCCGAGACCAGTAAGGAGGAGGAAGGGGCGGGAGGGGAGAGAAGAAAAGGGGAGGGGGGGGGGGAAAGGAGCTGGTGGCGCGTGCGCACGCGCGGGCCGAGCCACTGCTCCAAACCCTGGCCGGGTTCTAGCGTTCGCGCCGCACCCACGTGGGAAACTAGCCTGCTGGGACCCTGGCCTTCCCGCCCGGGAAAGGGGGCGGGGGAAAGTTCCAGCCCCGGGAGAGGCCGGCAGGCAAGAGGCAGAGAAACATAAGGGGAGCCAGCTGGAAGCTGGGATGCCAAACGCTGTAGCCCCACCCCTGAGCCCTCCTCTGTAGTGCGGCACTTTTGCCCATTGGCGGAACGTGGAGAGAGCCTGGCACCTGCACCTAGCACCTGGCACTCGTTCTGTCTGGCCCTGCGCCAGCCCCGCCGGGGCATCTGGAGAAGGACTACTCGGCATCTGATTCACCTAATGTAAAAGGGTTCCGAAAACCCCCCTGGCCCTGTCTGCTCCTCTGTCATTCGCGTTTGGAGCACAAACCCTCCTTCCAGCTCTGACTTTCTAACACTGTCTCCCCTCACCCCTTTTCCAAAGGTGGTGCCCTACCCACCCCACTACCCTATCCCGATTGCCTTGTGCTGACAAATGTTTAACAACAAGCTCTCGGGAAGAAAAATATATGTACGTGTGCCCACGGCATAACTTTAAGATGTAATCTGCATTGTTAACATTCTCTACATAACTTTCCTGTCTCTAGAAAATCAACCAAACACAAGTATTGATGAAGTAGTGATCATCGAATTGCTAGGTTTAAGTGGTGACGTGGATGGAGAGCCCAGCCTGGGGTCAGAAAGACCTGAGCTCAAATCCTGCCTCGAACACTTGCTAACTGGGTGACCCTGGGCAAGTCACTTAACCCTGTTTGTCTCAGTGTCCCCATATATAAAACGAGCTGGAGAAGGAAATGGCAAACCACTGCAGCATCTCTGCCAAGAAAACCCCAAATGGGGTCACAAAGAGTTGGACATGACTGAAACAAGTGTGCATGAAACTTTAACAATCGGCATCCCCAACTAGGCAGGCTCCTGCTTAATGCCAGTCTGATTCTTAGCAGAATCCCATAGTTTCAACTTAAGAACTTCCCAGCTTACCAAGAATGTCCTACATTATTCCTCTCTCACTCTGCGATAACAGCTCTCCTAGGCTGAATTCCCACAATCCACATTCCATCTCCCTTCTGGCTTTTGCACTGGCTGTATTACTCCACTCCTAGAATGTGCAGTACTCTCTTCTCACCCCACACCCTCAGAATCCTTGGTTTCCTTCAAGACGCTTCAAGTGGTGGTTGTTTAGTCCTTTTCAGTTGTATTTGACTCTTCTTGACCCCATTTTGGGTTTTTTTGGCAAAGATAATGGAGTAGTTTGCCATTTCCTCCAGCACATTTGACAGATGAGGAAACTGAGGCAAAGAGGGTTAAGTGACTTGCCCAGGTTCACACAGCTAGTTTCTGAGGCCAGATCTGAACTCATATCCTCCTAACTCCAGGCCTGGCACTCTATCCATTTAACTGCCTGCCTGTACCACTTTATGAATAAAGACCTTCCTGATGCCTCCTTTCTCCAAACCCCTCCCCCAAGCAGGATGGTACAGTGATTAGAAAGTCAACCCATAAAATCAGAAAGACCAAGGTTCAAATTCTAACTGACAGATACTACCTATGTGACTGTGGGCAAGTCAATTAACCTTCAGAGTTCTAGGCAGCTCTCCAAGACTAGAATTTGCAGATAAGATTTGACCAGCACTGATAGAGGAAGTTTCCTTACCTGGGCAATGACATCACAAATCCAGTCTCTCTGACTCTCTCTGTCTCTGTCTCTCTCTCCCCTTCCCTCTCTCCTTTTGCTGTCTCTCTGGCTGTCTCTGCCTCCTTTCTGTCTCTCTCTCCCCCCCTCCACCCCTGTCTCTGCCATCTCCTCATCAGTATTCAATCTCTGTGTCTTTCTATCCCCAGCATTTAGCACAGTACCTGACACACACACAGTAAATGTTTATTAATAAATGTTTGTTAACTGATAGTGGTGCTGTGGGAAAAGCACTGGATTTGGAGCAACTGGGTTCAAATCCTGGCTCTTCCTCTTTTTAACCTGTGTGGCTTTAGGCAAGTCACCTAATCTCTCTGGGCCTCAGTTTCCTCATATGTAAAAAAAGGGGTGGGGTTTGGACTGTGTGACTTCCATGGTCCCTTCTAACTCTATGAGTACATGACTCAGTATTAGAGTTAGAGAGTACCTTCAAGATCACCTGGTCCACCCCCTTTATTTTATAGATGAAGAAATCAAAGCCCAGAGAGGGGTTAGTGACTTGCTAATAAGTAAGAACCATGACCAGAACCCATCTCCCAATTCCCATTCCAGTGTTCTGTTCACAACACCATCTGCCTTTCAAAGGTCTTATTGGCCTCCCTTACCAGGGACTTAGTGACTAGGCAGGATTTTATGTAGTTTTTTTTTTTTCTGGATGAGAAAAGAGATTCAAAATGGTATGAATATAGATGGCTCTGGGCATCTTGGCCTTGCAGAACTGCTCTGCTCAGAGCCGCAGGGACTGGTAATTGGCTGGCTGTATGTACAGCAGTCTGCGCCATGGGACCCACACCATGTCACTTCCCTGCTAAAGAAATGTCAGTGGCTCCCTCCTGCCTCCAGGATAAAATAGAAATTCAGCTTCGGATTTCACCATCTGTCTCCAACCTACCTTTCCAGGCTGATGGCATATTGCTCTTATCCACACTCCAAATCCCAGCAAAACTGAACTGTCTGTGGTTCACCCAAATCAACTCTCTATTTCCTGCATCCCTGTCTTTGACCCTCCATTCCCCACTGCCTAGGAAGCTGCCACCTGCCCACTGCCCCTAGAATCTCTCACTTCCCTTAAGACTCAGCTCATGAACCACCTTCGAGTGAAAATCCTTCCAGAGCCTTTCCTTATCTACCAACTTTTTTTTCATCTCCATTACATAGTATGGTGTTTGGCACACAGTAGGTGTGTCAATCGATCAAGAAGCATTTACTGGAGCAGCTAGGTAGTGCAGTAGATAAAGCACCAGCCCTAGAGTCAGGAGAACCTGAGGTCAAATCGAGCCTCGGAAACTTGACACTTACTAGCTATATGACCATGGGCAAGTCACTTAACCACGATTGCCTCGGAGAAGAAAAAAGAAGCATTTATTAAACACCAGCCACTTCATCTAAGCAGGTACTATGCTGGGGACACAAGTACAAAGAACAAAATAACCCCTACTAGCAAGAAGTTAACATTCTAAGGAAGGAGACAAGGCCATACATAAAAATACATACGGTATAATGGAAAGGGACCAATACAAATACAGACAGCAGTTAAATGCAGAATTGGGAGGGGAAGCAGTATTTCCCAAATTGACAGAGGGAGGGAAGGAAAGAGGGTAGAGTTCCTGCCATCAAGAAATTTATACTGGGTGCCCCAAAATAAGCTTAAAACTACACGAAGACTTTTGGGACATCCTGTATTATTCCTGTGAAGGAGAATGTTCACAAAGCCCATTACAAGTGAATGTAATGTAAGCAAATTAGGGGACTGAGGAATATTTTGCCTGGCAGATCTATGGATAAGGTAAGAATTTAAGACCAAACAAGAAATAGAGAGCATTATGGAATGTAAAATGGATAATTCTGATTATATTAAATTAAAAAGATTTTGCACAAATAAAACCAAGGCAGCTAAGATTAGAAGAAAAGTAAGAAACTGAGGGAAAATTTGTACAAGTTTCTCTGATAAAGGCCTTATTTCTCAAATATATAAAAAACTGAGTCAATTTTATAAGAATATGAGCCATTCTCCAACTGATAAATGGTTAAAAATATGAATAGACAGTTCTCAGAACAGGAAATCAAAGCTATCTATAGTTATACGAAAAAATGCAAATTAAAACTACTTTCAAGTTTTTATTGTTGCTGTAGAATTGTTTCAGTTGTGTCCAACTCTTTGTGACCCCATTTGGGGTCTTCTTGGCAAAAATACTGGAATGTTTTGCCATTTTCTTCTCCAGCTCATTTGACATATGAGGAAACTGAGGCAAACAGGGTTATGTGCTTTCCCCAGGGTCACACAGCTAGTTTCTGATGCCACATTTGAACTCCGGAAGATGAGCCTTCCTGACTCTAGGGCCATGAACCCCACCTAGGCCCACCGCCTCACATCTATCAGATTGGCTAATATGACAGAAAAAGAAAATGACAAACATTGAAGGGAATGTGGGAAAATCAAGACACTGATGCACTGTTGGTGGAGTTGCATACTGATCAAACCATTCTGAAGAACAATTTGGAACAATGCCCAAAGGGCTATAAAACTGGGCATATCCTTTGACAGAGCATTACCACTACTAGGTCTGTATCCCAAAAAGATCAAAGAAAAAGGAAAAGGGCGGATAAGTACAAAAATATTTACAGCAGCTTTTTTGTGGTGGCAAAGAATTGGAAGTTGAGGGGATGCCCATCGATTGGGGAATGGCAGAACAAGCTGTGGTATATGAATGTAATGGGATACTATAGTACTATAAGAAATGATAGGCAGGTGGACTTCAAAAAACCTGGGAAGACTTACATGAACTAATGAAAAGTGAAAAGAACAGAAGCAGGAGAACATTGTACACTGTAATAGCCACACTGTATGATAATCAACTATAAATTGCTGTTCTCAGCAATACAATGATCCAAGACAATTCCAAAGGACTCATGATGAAAAATGCTATCCACCTCCAGAGAAATGCAGATCAAAGCATACTTTTTTTAAACTTTATTTTTCTTAGAGTTTTGTGTCTGTTTTCTTCTGCAACATGGCTAACATGAAAATGTTTTGCATGACGGCACATGTATAATCTATAGCAAACTGTTTGCCTTCTCGAGGATGGAAGAGGGGAGAAAGGGAAAAATTTGGAACTCAAAATTTTAAAAACAGAATGTTAAAAATTGTTTTTACATGTAATTGAGAAAAAAATAAAATAAGCAAAATTAAGTGAACATAATGAAATGGATGGAGGGATAATGCCCCAGTAACCAATTCTAAGGCAATCCATCAAGTGGGGAGGGAAGGAGTGTGAGAGATACCCAATCCAGCCCCCAAAGTGTTACCCTAAAGCTTCAGGCTAAAGGCTGCCCCGCCCCCTGCACAGCTGTCTTCAGCCCTCATAAGTGGTCCTCAAAGCCAGATGTCATGGCCCACTTAGAGGTCCAGCCCTGGCCTACAGAGGCTCCCCTGAGAACCGGGGGTTCAGGACCCCACCTGGCCCCTCAGACTCTAGGATAATGGTGCATCAGCTCCCATCTGCAGTTGCTCTGACTCCAGACCTTGACCCCTCACAGTCCCCACACCTGCCAGCTGAGCCTCCTCTAGCCAATCCCCCAACATTCTCCCCTCTGTTCAATTCAATGCCACTGACAGTGACTAAGTATTTCACGCCTTCTGCCTTCTAAGCCCTGTGTTGGGGCAGGGGAGGCCGCAGTAGTAGGTTCTACATAGACCCAAATCACAAAGACCTTATAATTTAAGGTCTTAACATAGAGAGCTAGGTGACGCCTCAGTAGGTACCTTATCCTCATTTTACAGATGAGGAAAACAAGGCTCACAAGGTGATTTACCAGAGGCCCAAGAGGTGATTTACTACGGTCACACACGAAGAACCTAACCAGGATTCAAACTCCTCACTCTGACTCCTCATCTATGGCTCTTTCCACTGGGAAGGTGAGAACAGAAATGACTGGGATACCAGGCAAAATGACATAAGCAGGAAGGAAAGATCCAGGCAATATACTGGAAGGAAACTTGGAATGGGGCAGGGGGATCAGAAAGGGCTTTATGGAGAAGGTGGAGAAGTCAGTCTTAAAGCCTTTCCTTCTGGGCACAAAGTCTGAAACCTAAGATATTTCTCAGTATGGGGGGCGGGGGGGGGGGGAATAAAAAGCCAATCCTAATCCTTCCGCTCCCTAGGGGTGAGGAACAGGAGAGAAGGTTTATAGAAACCTGGACTGAGTGGTAACCTGGAAGGGGCTTGTGGGATACCTCTAATTGAGGGGATTAGAACAGCAAGTGGCTAATTGCTGAAATTGGGTTAACCAAACTGACTCCATCTTGTGACTCAATTCCGGAGCTAGCTCAGTTCCCTTTCTATTCAATTATAGGTCTGGTACAATTTCTGTCTTTAAGAAGATTTTATTCAATTATGGGAAATGTGAGAAAATTTTATTGCATTGTTTGAACCTAGCCCCATGTGGCTGGGAAGCTGGACCACTCCTACCCGTTGTTTAGAGACCCTTAACTAAAGACCAAGATTATGGTGACCAGAGATCTGGTCAGATCTAAAGATTGATTCAAGGAGTTTTCTCACAATTATACATCTCAAGCAACCCACATGTCTTATCTGAAAACTGACTCCATACTGGTCAATCAGTTATTGTTTCCATGTTGCTTTGATTGAATACAGACACTCGGGAGGAGTGAGACATCTCTTTTTCTGATTTCCCCCTCCCAACTTGGAAAGTCCCTTATCTTTCCTTCAATTGGAAATCAGATTACCTAATTTTGTATCCTGGTTAATTGCTTTCTTTTAATTAATTGGTCTTATTTGATTATTTTTAATGTAAAAATCTGTCTCGCCCTGTATTCAGGGTCCAGCCCTAAGCTGAGGAGGTCTGGTCCTAATCTGTTGTGCAACTGGCATACATTGTTTAAGAAATCAATATGCTTGGAAGCTCAAACCTTTGACTCCTTAGTCATTTCATCTTTCACTAGCCACCGATGAAAGGAGGGAGATGGGGATTGAATCTGGCCTGACAGATTCTGAATCCAAAGGAATCCTTCCAGAATCTGGGACACAGAGAGATTAGAGACACAGCTGTTCCTGAACTGGGTGGGTGGGGGAGTGGGGAGGAAGGAGGCAGGGAGGGGAGGAAGCAATGTTATTTGGATGATGGGGACTACTGTGGCATTAATCTGCTTTTGCCTTTTTTTGTATCCCCAACACCTAGCTCTGTGCCTCACACACAGTAAGTACTTCATGACAGCTTGTTCATTGGTTGATTAGATTCAGCAATGACCAGCTGCCAGTCTGCTTGGGGGTGGAAGAGAAGGACTTTTACATTTGCAGACCTGACCATAAGATACCTGTCATTGGCTCCCAGGTGGTCCCTTCTGGACAGAAGGAAGACAGAGGGAAAAGGGGGAAAGGAAGGGAAGAGGAAGAGGAAGCAGCCTCATAGTCTCTATGAAAGGGAAGAGAATTCAAGGTTCCATGCAGGAACCTCTGCGGTCCTTGGTACACAGAGCTGGAAAAGACCTTAAAAGATCATACGCCAGAACCACTCCACCCCTGTTTTACAGATCTGGAAACTGAACCACAGAGAAGTGAGACAACTGACCTATAGTCAAATCAGTTGGTGGCAAGGCTAGACTACCTGTCCAGTGCTCTTTCCTCCACACTGGCCCAAGCACATCTGGCTTCCTAAACTCCAGCCCAGATTAACACCACTACACTCCTAAACTCCCTCCCATCAGAGAGGCAGGCATTTCCTAGGACAGTATATTATAGACACTCTCAGATGTGCTCAATGTATCATGTTATAAGTTCATTATTTCTTTTTGAAATCAGGGAGGCTTCAATCTGGAGGAGAGATTGAAATAACTGATATAAAGGCCAAAAACATCAATAAACTTTTTAAAAAGCAATTTGGAAAAACAGGAGAGAGCCAGATAGTAGAAAGGTCACACTGGTTCTGGAATCAAAGGACCCTGGTTCAAGTCCCACCTGTGAGGACCATGGCTGGCTAAGTCACAGCCTTGGACCTCAGTTTCTCTCTATGTCAAATGAGAGATTGAACTAGATGGCCCCTGAGGCCCCTTCCAGCTCCAGATCTCTGATCTTGATCCTTCCTGTCCCCAGGGAAGAGCTAGGGAACAGATTTCAGCTGTAGTTCTAGGCCACTGAAATCAGAGGAGGAAACAGCAATGCTCGAGTCTCTGGGGATGAAAGGGGGAAGCCATAAGCAGGTACCTAGCCCAGCCCTGGCTGGTCACCAAGCATGTCATCAACCTCCGGACCTCAGTTTCCTCATCTATCCAATGGGGATAATCCCTGCCCTACCTACTTCACAAGGTTGTTGGGAGGATCAAAACAAGCTAATGGCTGTGAGTGTTCTTTGGGAATTAAATCTCCCCAAATGAATGGAATCAGGTCAGTTGTCATCCTCATCATTTTAATCTCCTTTCAAATGAAAAGTCAAAGGCTCAGAAAAAAAAATCCCCATACTATTTTAAAAGCTCAGGACATTAAAAAAAAAAAAGCTCAGAACAATTATGTCCTTCCCTTGTCTCCTCGTGAGGGTTCTAGTACTGGGCTAGCTTGTGTGACCTTGAAGAATCTGTTTATCCCTAAGGACTCCACCTTGGCTCTGACATCCTGTGTTCTTAAACCCCTTCCAGCTCTGACATTCTCTGTGCTAAGGGCCCTCCCACCTCTGACATCCTATGTTCTAAGACAGTCCATAAAACAAAGCTCTTCTCCAGCCATGCCATTTCCACTCAGGCCAGTATACCCACTGCCTCCCTATTAGAAGACTGGACTCTGCCCCTGAACCACCATTAATTAGTTAGTCCATTTAATATCAAGCAGCAAAATGGCTTTGATAGGCCAGCTTAGGCCTTACCTTGCTCAGTTTCAGGTCTCCACAACAGGTCCCAGACATCTCCAGCTATACTACAGCATAGATTCCTCCCCTCCCTTTCTAGTTCCCCTTTATGTATGGTCTACTCCGATTAGAATGTAAGCTTCTTTATGAACAGGCAGTTTTCAGATGAAGTAATCAAAGCTATCTATAGTCATATAAAAATGCTCTAAATTACTATTGATTAGAGAAACACAAATTAAAAAACTCTGAGGTACCATCTCACACCTATCAGATTGGCAAATATGACAGAAAAGGAAAATGAGAAATGTTGGAGGGGATGTGGGGAAACTGGGACACTACACTGTTGGTAGAGCTGTGAACTGATTCAACTATTTTGGAGAGCCATTTGGAACTACATCCAAAGGACCCAACAAAACCACTATTTGGTCTGTATCCCAAAGAGATTAAAAAGAAAAGGACATATTTATATCAGCTCTTTTTGTGGTGAAAAAGAATTAGAAATTGAAGAGATGCCCATCAACTGGGGAATGAAGGAACAAATTGTGATGAAATATTATTGTGCTAAAAGAAATGATAAGCAGGATGATTTCAGAAAAACCTGGGATGACTTACATGAACTGATGCAAAGTGAAATGAGCAGAATCAGGAGAACATTGTACACAGTAACAGCAATGTTGTATGGATGATCAACCATGAGTGACTTAGTTTTTCTGATCAATACAATAATCCAAGATAATTCTCAAGGACTTATAATGAAAAATGTTATTCATCTCCAGAGAAAGAACTGATAAAGTCTGAATTGCAGATCAAAGCATACTGTATTTTTTTTTACTTTCTTTACTTTTCTTGAGTTTTTTCTGTGTTTTCTTTCACAACAAGACTAATATGGAAATGTTTTACATGAGTATACAGGTATATAACCTTTATCAAATTGCTTGCCTTCTCAATGATGGGAAAGAGAAGGGAGGGTGGGAGAGAATTTGGAACTTAAAATTGTGGGGAAAAAATGAAGGTTAAAAATTGTTTCTACATGTAATTGGGAAAAATGAAATATTAAAAAAAATTTTAAGAGTGTAAGCTCTTTGAGGGTAGGGACTCTCCTGCTTGCTTTCCTCATTTGTATCCCCAGTGCTTGATAAATGCTCAATTGCCAGCTTCTGACATTTTCTGTTCTTGGGGTCCTCCCAGCTCTGACACTCCGTGGTATCCCATAAGCCATTTGGAGCCTACGTGGAAGTGGGTGGATAGGGTAGTGTTGATAGTCAAAGTGGATGAGATCCTCAGCCAGAGAAGGGAGAGGAAGCTGTGGTTCACCCCTGTGCCACCTCATCCCCAGGGGCAGTTCCCTGCTGGCCCAGTACTGTCTATCTTTGCCCCGAAGCAAGACACAGTGCTCCCACTGGGCAGGCCTTTCTCTGAGCATTGGCGTTAGAAGCCCAGTACTTTAGAGATCGTCCCCCTTGAGTGAAAATCCAATAGGAAAAGAGCCAAAGCTAAAGAGGCAGAAGCCCTCCCTGCCAGGGCCATCTCCTCCTACCCTGCCCATGGCTGGGACAACACCCTTGGGATTTCCTTCTCCCAAAAACTCATGGAGGTTTCATAACCAGATGTACCTAGAGTCTCCCAGAAACAACTGGAGAGAGCCTGCATAAAGGCAGATAAAATTAGGGTCAGGGATTTTCTGGGCATAATAGACTCAAGGCTCAAAATCAAAAGGCCCATTGTCTAACCCCAGTTTTATGTTTAATAAAAAAAGCTTCACTCAATTACTTGAGCAAGTGACCCCCCCCCCGCCTCAGTTTCCAGATTTGTAAAATGTGAGAGGGCTAGATGAGATGATCTCTAAATCCTTTTACTGCTAACTACCTGTGATCTGAGCTTCAGAAAAAGAACTATGGGGCATAGTAAAAGAAGCACTGGGTTTGGAATGAAAGGACCGGAGTTCAAATCCTGAGTCTGCTCCCTGGGGGGCCTTGAGCTAGTAAGTAATTTCCCTTGTCTAAGCCTCAGTCTCCTGCTGCATAAAAAGAGGTCATGCTAGATGACCTCCAAAGGTGTCTTTTAGCTCTTGGCCCCATGAGGATGACTCACAGCACTAGGTCAGAAGAATGGGGTGTTAGGCAAAGAGGGAAGTGTGATGGAAGACGGGATAGAGCAGCAGAAAGAAGCAGAGACCCACAGCGCTCTGGCGACGGCAGAGGAGATGGGCACCCGGGCATCCTTGGCTTCTAGCCATCCCCCACTTTATGATTCCAGGCAGCTGCTTAATTGACTTAGTGCTGCCTTCCAACTCTGGCTGGGGGTGGGGACAACAAAAAATGGTAATAAAAGGAACAAAATCTTGCTTCTGCTGAGCATACGTTCAAAGCGAGGGCTCGCCGGGTGGGTGCTGTCTGCCAAACACACCACCCCAGCATGGCTTTCCGCTGCTATTTCTGCTGCCATACAAAAGGGCCTTGTCGGCGTAACCCTCGTGTCTCTAAATGCTAATTAGGAGTAATGATATAATAACTGTTGTGGGCCCAACAGTGGAACAGCACTGACTCAAAACACTGCATATTTGAGGAACAACAGATTCGGGACTCCCCTTGAAACGAAGGCTTTCCTGGCATCTCACCAAGAGGGTACAAGTCGGGACTGGAAGAGAAAGTTAGAACCCAGAATGTCAGGGCTGGGAGGGGAGGTTAGAACCCAGAATGTCAGGGCTGGGAGGGGAGGTTAGAACCCAGAATGTCAGGGCTGGGAGGGGAGGTTAGAACCCAGAATGTCAGGGCTGGGAGGGGAGGTTAGAACCCAGAATGTCAGGGCTGGGAGGGGAGGTTAGAACCCAGAATGTCAGAGCTGGGAGGGAAGGTTAGAGCGCAAAATGTCAGGGCTAGGAGGGCCCTTAGAACCGAGAATGTCAGAACCAGCAGGGAAGGTTAGAACCCAGAATATCAGGGCTGGGAGGGAAAGTTACAACACAGAATGTCAGAGCTGGGAAGGAAGGTTAGAACACAGAATGTCAGGGCTGAGAGGGAAGGTTAGAACACAGAATGTCAGAGCTTGTGGTTGTAGTTTTTTTCCTTCCTTCTCAAAGAGGACTATGACATAAGGGAGATGATGCCATGACATGCAATTGAATTGGATTTGAGTGAGGGAGGGCAAAGTAACCAGCCTCACCTCCTCCTCTAGAGCTATCTGTGTCCAGTGGCCAGAGATAGATCAGGATGACCAGAGATGGCCCAGGATACAGTGGAAGACCTTGGCCTTTTTATTGTTTTTTTTTTTAAGTTTTGTTTTTTGGCAGAGCAGTTGGGGTTAAGTGACTTGCCCAAGGTCACACAGCCAGTAAGTGTGTCAAGCATCTGAGGCCGGATTTGAACTCAGGTCCTCCTGACTCCAGAGCTGGTGCTCTACTCACTGTGCCACCTAGCTGCCCCCTACCTTTTTAAGTTAAGGTCATTTCAAGTTCTCACTTTGAGTGAGGCAATGCCCATTCAGTGAATAGGCCTCTTTAACCCAGAATGTCAGAGCTGGGAAGGCCCTTAGGACACAGAGTGTCAGAGCTGGGAAGGGCCTGAGAACACAGGATGTCAGAGCTGGGAGGGCCTTAGAACATAGACCAAAAGTCAAACAAAGTCATTCCAGAAAGAGTGCTAAACTCTCAGTCATGGGCCCTGAGTTGCAATCACAGCTCTCCCCCTCCCCGCCTTTTTTTTAACCTGTGTGACCTGGAGCAAATCATTTCATTGTTCTAGGCCATGGTTCCCTCATATGTAAAATGAGGAGGTAGGACTAGATGATCTCTAAGATCTCTTCTAGCTTTGAACCTAAGATCATCTAGCCCCTAAGAGATTACCTAGTGCAGCCACTCGTGACACAGATGATGAAGCAGAGGCCCAAAGAATTTAAATGGCATCTGTGAGGCCACACGTTCATGGTAGGTGGGACTCCCCATCTCCAGGCTCTTTTCCTTCTCTGATCCTGCCACTTGAGTATGCATTGGCCAAGCCAGAAATTTGTGCAGATCACATCTAGACCACTGGATATTCTTGTTCTCCTGGGCCTGGGTTAAGATGGACTTGGGGGAGGGACCTCAAAGCTCCAAGCTGGAATTTAACCCAGGGAGCACAGCACCATACAAGAAGCATCATGCTGGCACCTGGAGACACAGGCCCTAGTCCTGGATGGACCACTAACCAACTCCTCCCCATGCCAGGCATGTCATTTCACCTGTGGGTCTCAGTTCCCTTGGCTGCAGAACAAAGGAGAATAGCCCAATAATAACACACACAGATTTATGGAACGCCTTAAAGTTTACAAAGCACTCCATGTACATTATCTCATTTGACCCTCACAGCAACCCACCAAAATTAATCAGGGGATCCCATAGCTAATAAATGTTTAAGGCAGGATCTGAACCCAGGGCTTCCTGTCTCCAGGTCCAGCACTCCAGCCATGACACCAACCTAACATAGCCTCCTGCCAGCTTGACATCTGTCATCATCATGAGCCTCACCAAAGAGCCTGGAGTGAATGTGGGGGCCCAAGGAGAAATGGAAGCAGCTTTGTTCCCTTCCAGGACCAATTCCAGGGGAGTCATGATATCCACCAAAGACATACAATCTTATGATAACCTTAGCCAGGAAACATGGATCCTAGTCCAGAATCAAATATCAATGCCTTTGGTATTTAAAGCCCTTCACAACCTGGCCCCTTCCTCTCTTTCTAGTCCTCTTACCTTTTACTCCCCTTCTGCTACTACCATGCACTCCACACTCAGGCTTTACTGGCCTACTTAGGGTTTCCATCCCTGTACCCTTGTACTGTGCTCCCCCACCCCACCCCATGCCTGTAATATTCTCCCTCCTCTTACAATAACAACTAATAATAATAGCTAGCATTCACAGAGCATTTTAAGATTTGCTGTTGAATCTCACTACAATCTTGGGAGGTAGGTACTGTTATTAGCCCCACTCTACAGAGAAGAAAACTGAGGCAAATAGCAGCAAAGTGACTTGCCCAGGGTCACACAGCTAGCAAGTTCTAAGGCCAGATTTGAACTCAGGTCTTCCTAACTCCAGACTCAGCACTCTATCCACTGTGGCACCACCTAGCAGCCTCTTAATTTCCCTGGCTTCCTTCAAAAAATCAGCTCAGAGGGGCAGCTAGGTGGCACAGTGAGTAGAGCACCAGCCCTGGAGTCAGGAGGACCTGAGTTCAAATCCCACTTCAGATGCTTATGAGCTGTGTGACCCGGGACAAGTCACTTTAAAATGTTTGACTCAGTTTCCCCAACTGTAGAGCTGTTGTGAGGATCAGATGGGATAATATTTGTAACTGCTTAGCACAGTGCCTGGCACATTTGGGCATTTCTCTAATGTCTAAAGTTATGTCCAGCTCTGTTGGTTATCCATAATTCTAAAACAAGGAGCAGGAAGTCCTTCTCCTGGCACAGTTTAGATCTCATTTCGCTCTGCATGCCTGTCATGTGGGCCTCCACTGACATCTGGCTCTTGTGCCTTGTTAGGGTTCAGGAGCCCCCTGTACTCCCCAAGGGTACCCTGGGGAAGGCCAAGCTCTGCTAGGTCTTGCCAGACTGAAAGGTCCTCAAGGATGGCCTGGTGATGGACAACACGTCCTCTGCCTGACCTAAATTTGGAGAGGCCCAACATCAGAACGCTGGACAGACGCTAGTCCCTTACGAGTCATGAAATGATTTCCTGAGAGGCAGTGGCAAAGCTGTGATCTGCATGGGGTAAAAGGATACCCCCTCCCCCACAAAACCCCAGGTCCTGGAGGTAGATGTCTCTTTTAATACCTAATATGGGAGAGGACTGGCTCATGGCGGGAGAGGGGGTCACCAGGAGGGATGTACCAGGGGCTAAATACATCCATGTTTTCAGAAGGGAACTGACCAAGTCAAGTCCAGTGTGTTTTGTCAAGGAAACTGGAGAAGGGAAACTCTGCCCTCTTGTGGCCACTTGTGAGATGGACAGATACAGATGGCAGCCCGGGACATGAAGATGATGTCCTCTGAGAAAGTGAGGGCATGGCCACAGCCAACGAGCTGCTGTGGGGAGAGGGAGGAGGTGAGCCTAGAGCCCCCAGCAGCAGCAGGTTTTTTTTAAGAGTTCCTTTCATCTCAAGAAATCATAAATCTAGAAAAAGTCTGAGACCCCTAGGGCAGCAAAGAGCTAGAAAAAAGTAGTTTCTCCATGTAGACTAACCCCTCATTTCACTGATAGGGAAGCTGGAGTCCAGAAAGAAAATTCTATATCAGGGGCACAGAACAACAAATACAAATGTCAACTCAGAGAACCTGAGTCTAGATCCTGTTCTCCTACCTGTCTAACCCCGGGCAAGTCACTTAAATGCTCTAAACCTGGGTTCCTTATGGAATTGGGGGGGAGGGGCAGACTTGACTCAGAAGTTTAAAGTCCTTAGAAGCCAATCCTGTTATTTGACATGTGAGGAAACCGAGGCACAGATTGGTTAAGTGACTTGCCCCAGGCCACACAGCTAGTTTAGAGACTGAAGTAGGACTGGAATCCAAGTGTTTCTGACTCCTGGTCCAGTAACCTATCCATTACACCACACTGCCTCTCAAAAGCTGCTAAGTAATGGTCAAAGGATATGAACAGGTGGCTTTCAGAGGAAGAAATTAAAGATATCTATAGGCATATGAAAAAGTGCTCTAAATCACTGTTGATTAGAGAAGTGCAAATCAAAACAACTCTTAGGTACCACATCTCTCCTGTCAGATTGGCTAACATGACAAGACAGGAAAATGATAAATGCTGGAGAAGATGTGGGAAAATAGAAACACTGTTACATTATTGGTGGAGCTGTGAACTGATCTAGCCATTCTGGAGAACAATTTGACACTATGCCCAAAGGGCTATAAAAATGTGCATACCCTTTGACCCAGCAATATCACTTCTAGGGCTGTATCCCAAAGAGATCACACAAGTAGGAAATGGACCTATATGTACAAAAATATTTATAGCAGCTCTCTTTGTGGTGGCAAAGAATTGGAAATCAAGGGGATGCCCATTAATTGGGGAATGGCTAAACAAGTTGTGGTATATGAATGTAATGGAATACTATTGTGCAATAAGAAGTGAGGAACAGATGGACTTCACAATAACCTGGAAAGACCTACATGATCTGATGCTGAGTGAGGGGAACAGAACCAGGAGAACATTACACAAGATTACAGACACGTGGTATCCGTGATGACTAACTTTGATATACTTGGCTCTTCTCAGCAATGCCAGGTTCTAAGACAGCTCCAAAAGACTCAGGATGGAAAAAGCTATCTACATCCAGAGAAAGAATTACGGAGTCTGAATGCAGATTGAGGCAAACTGTTGGCTCTCTCTTTTTTTTTCCTTCTTTTTTGGTTTTGTTTCTTCTTTCTCATAGTTCGTTCCATTAGCTATAATTCTTCCTTACAACCTGACTATTGTGTAAATAAGTTCAATGTGAACCTATATCTGATTACATGCTGTCTTAGGGAGAAAGTGGGAAGAGAGGAAGGGGGAGAAAATTTGGATCTCAAAAACTTGTGGGACTGAGTGTTGTAAACTAAAAATAAAATAAATTTAAAAAAAAATTTTAAAAAGAACATAGAATGTCACAGCTGGGAAGGGACCTCAGAACATAGAATGTCAGAATTGGAAATGACCTTAGAACAAGGAATATCAGAGCTGGGAAGGGGCCTCAGAACACAGAATGTCAGAATTGGAAATGACTTTAGAACATGGAAATTCAGAGCTGGGAAGGGGCCTCAGAACATAGAATGTCAGAATTGGAAATGACCTTAGAACAAGGAATGACAGAGCTGGGAAGGGGCCTCACAACACAGAATGTCAAAATTGGAAATGACCTTAGAACAAGGAATGATGGAGCTGGGAGTAGCCTTAGAACATAGAATGCCAGAAATGGGGGAGAGGTATGTCTAGGCTGAAAGGTGCATCAAAATTGATCAAACCCATTCATTTTATAAGCAAAAGAGCTCAAGTCTTTCTGACTCCAGGCTAGGCACTGCACCATTTAACTGCTAGGTTCACACTTCTTCACCAACCCTACATTTCCTCTGTTTCCAGTTCAGGCTAGAAATACAGACCTATAGCTACATTCTGGTAATTCCCTCTGCTGGATATCAGGTTGGGGGTAATGGGAAGGAAGAAAAGCTTAATGAGGCCCAGCTAGGTAGGCAGTGGACACAACACTAGCCCTAGAGTTAGGAGGACCTGAGTTGAAATTTGTTCTCACAAATTTACTAGCTGTGTGACCCTGGGCAAGTCACTTGCCTTTGATTGCCTCTAAAAAGAAAAGCTTAATGAGGACAGTTCCATGTAATATATTGTGTGTATCTTATATTCCCCAGTAGAACCTAAGTCCCTTGAGAGCAGAAACTGTTTCTTTTTTTCTTTGCATCCCCCCAACAGCTAACACCCCAAGTGCAGCAGCTCAGGGGCCTGTTCTTATAGTCCACAGACCTAGATTCAAGTCCTTCCCCTGACACTAATGATGTGGGACTCTAGGCATGTTACTTAACTAGTCTGTTTCCTAAAAATGAGGATAAACCTTCTGTCCTCTTTAGCTCACACCAGATTAAATGAACTCTAAAATGCTCTGTATCCATAAATAGGAGCTATAATTATTAACTATTATGATTATCATTATTAGCCTGCCTGAGTGTTTGACTGCCTCATCTGTTGGAGCCCGCCTACTCCCTGTGGATGAGGACTGACTCTCCACCCTGGGGTGGGAGACAGCCCTCCTAGCAAAATGGAACAAAGTTTTTGGTGACTCCGTGACCATAATCGTCTGCAGTCACCACCCTACTTCCATCACCAAGAGTGCAGGGCTCCCCTCCCTAAAATGACCCAGGAGGGGTTGAAAGAGCCTTGTGCAGCCAGAACCAAACAATGCTAAGGTCCGGGTATTGCCATCAACCCCGGGAGTTTCTTCTGTGCCAGGCATTTCATCAACAATTACATCTTAATGATAGCTGATGTTTATGTCACATTTTTAAACTTTGTAAGAGCATTAGTCTAGAGCTGGAAGGGATCTTGAAGAGTATGACATCCCCATTTTACAGGTGAGGAAACTAAGGCACAGAGCATTCAAGTAACTTGGCCGAGATCACAAAAGTAGGAAAGGGCAGAGGCAGATCCCCTGACTCCAGATCTAATGCTTGTTCACTGAAATGGGTTTGCAAAACATTTCATATTCATTTGACCCTCATGGAAATCCCATGAGGGAGGTCCTATAGTATTATCCCTCTTTTAAAAGGACAGCTATGTGGCGCCATCATACACAGAGCACTGGACCTAGAGTCAAGAAGAGTCACCTTCCTGAGTTCAAATCTGGTTCAGATACTTCTGAGCTGTGTGATCCTGGGCAAGTCGCTTAACCCTATTGTCTCAGTTTCCTCATCTGTAAAATGAGCTGGAGAAAATGGCAAGCCACTCCAGTATCTTTGCCAAGGAAACCTTAAATGGGGTCATAAAGAGTCAGACACGATTGAACAACCCTTTTAAAGGTGAGGAAACAGGCAAGGTTAGCTACTTGTCCATGGTTCTGGGCTCATCATTCCTCTGCTCAAAAAGCCAGGACTGCTCTGCTGAAAGGCAGCTGTGTCATAGTGGAGGGACCATTTGAATTGGAATCAAAAGACCTGGATTCAAGTCCAGTTCAGTCACTAAGCTACTTAGTCGAGTGACCCAACTGTACAAAAGTTTCCTCATCTGTAAAATGGGGGTCATAAGATTTCTCCCAACAAAGAAGATGCCCATCATTTGAGGAATGGCTAAACAAAATGTAGTACGTGGAGGCAATGGAATATCTTCTTTTTGTGGAGTCATTTTTCCAGTTGTGTCCAACTCCTCCTATCCCATTTGGGGTTTTCTTGGCAGAGATACCAGAGTGGTTTTCCATTTCCTTCTCCAGCTCATTTTACATATGAGGAAACTGAGGCAAACAGGGTAAAGTGACTTGCCCAGGGTCACCTAGGTAGTAAGTGTCTGAGGCCAAATTTGTATTCAGCTTTTCCTGAATCCAGGTCCAGCACTCTATGCACTATGGCACCACCTAGTGCCCCTAATGGAATATTACTGTGATGTAAGAAATGACAAATGTGATGAATACAGAGAACTTTGGAAAGATCTACATGAACAGATGCAGAGTGAAGTAAACAGAGCCAAGAAAACAATATACACAATGACCACTACAATGAAAGAACAGCCATGAGAAAATCAGAAGTCAATGGTGCAAAATTATAAAGAACAGGCATGTCTTGAAAGAAGAGATATGAGAAGTCACTCCCACCCCATCCCTTTGCAGAAGTGGGAGGCCCATCAGCGTCGTATTTGGCACATATTCTCAGACTTTTTTGATATACTTATCAGTTATACTAAGTTTTCCCTCTCTTTTCTGTTTTTATCTTTTAAAATACTATTTTTTAAAATGGGGGTGGCTCTCTGGAAGGAGGAAGAGAGGGACCCTAGAGAAAACTATGGTAATATAAAAAAGAAATAATACATCAATAAAAACTGAAAATAATAATATTCCCCCATATAACCCTGAGGAATGAATGAATGGTGAATGAATGAAGGAATTTATTAGATGATTATGTGTGTGAAGCACTGATAATGTAAATGTAAAAGCAAAGACAGTCCTTGCCCTCTAAAGACGTACATTCCAGTAGGGAGAGGTAAGGGCTTTGAAAACTGTTAAATGCCCCAAAAGTATGGACTCTCATTGCTCTGTTCCCTTCTGAATCCCTGTTACACTTATGTCTGGTCCAGTGCTGGGTACATAGTAGCAGCTTGATTACTAATGGTATGACAGTTGGGGAGTTGATGTTTTACAAACTGTTAAGTAGCAGAAGAATGACGTCTACTCCACCCCTGCCTATACTGATTTTGCCCTTCTCTGAATGCCCGTCATACTTGTGCCTGGCACTGTGTGAGGCACCCAGGAGAAGCTCTTAATTGGTGGTTCTACAATTCAGTTTATTTCAACAATGTGTATCAAAAGTCAAATTTGAGTCAAGAAAACAATATACACAGTAATTACCACAATGGGAAAGGAAAGATCAATGACACCTCAAAGAATCGAAAGTGAATGTAAGAGGGGCAGTTAGGTGGTGCAGTGGATAGAGTGGGGGGCTGGAGTCAGGGGAACCTGAGTTCAAATATAACCTCAGACACTTACTAGCTATGTAACCCCAGCAAGACACTTGATCTCAATTGCCTTCAAAATAAATAAAGTAAATATAACAAAGTTATAAACAGAACTTGCATGAAGACATATGAGAAGATAGCCCCAACCCACCACTTCATGGAGATGGTAATATATATGTGTGTGTGTGTGTGTGTGTGTGTGTGTGTGTATAATACAGGTATTATACATGTTTTTGGACTTTTTCAATGGGGCAACCAGTAGTGATGACTTTTTTTCCTTTCCAAAATACTATTTATCCTATAGGATAACTCTCTGGGCACTAGAGGGATAACTAGAAACAGAAAATATCAATTTAAATTTAATTTAAAAAGTAGCAAGGACAAAAGGTTTTAAGTCTGCTGCACGAGGCACTCACTACAGGAGATACAAAGTTGCATGCAGGAAAGAGGAATCATTCACATCTACAACTAATCATAACACAAAACAAGTTTCCCTGACTTCCTTAAAGTCTCAGCTGAAGTTTTACCTTCTACAAGAGGCCTTTCTTGACCTCTCTTTTCCTCAGTTGATCATCTCTACTACTCGGTTCGTACATAGCTATTTGCATGTTGTTTACCCCATTAGAGCACAAATTCCTTGAGACTTTTTTTTTTGTATTCCCAGAGCTTAGCACATAGTAGGTGCTTAATAAATCATCTTGATTGGCTGAAACAATTCACAATAAATGCAAAAGGTGGGAGAGGGGAACAAAGTATTTTTGTGAGATCTGAAGGGGGCGGGGGGGGGGGGGGGGGGTCATTATAGACCAGAAGAGGCAGGAAATCACAGACTCAGAAGATTATCAGTACAGAAAGGGACTTGAGAGGCTTCCTATTCCTGCTCCTCCATATCAGACCAAAAATTAATTCTCTCTACACCACACCCTTTCCAGAAAGACTTCCAGGGAGAAAGAACCCAGGATCTGAGGAGATACTATGGGGGCGGGGAGGTAGAGTCAAAAGACCTGCATTCAAATTACACCTCTGCTGCTGATGTGTCAGAGACTCAATTTCCTCATTGATAAAATGGGGACGTTGGCCTCTGAAGCCAACTCCTACTTTCAATCTGGAATTCTATCACTCCCAGGCAGCCCTTTATTCCACTTTAAGACAGCTCTAATCATTAAGAAATTATTTTTTTGACATCAAGTTTAAATCTGTCTTTTTGTAATTGCCTTTCATTGCTTCTCATTCTGTTATCTGGTACATCGTCGTCATCATCGCTTACAAATATATCTTATTTCATCTTCATAACAGTTATATACTATTATTATCCCCATTTTTACAAGATGAGGAAACGGAGGCAAACCATGCTTAAATGACTTGCCAGGATTACACAACATCTATTGTCTTATGCAGAATTTGAACTCAGATCTTCCTGACTCCAAATCCAGTGATCTATCCACTGGGCCACCTAGTTGCCCCTGGTAGTATCTGCCTAATGTTTCTTCTGCCTGATAGCCCTTCACATACTTGAAGAAAGCTATGGTGTCCTCCACCCTCTAAGCCCTTTCTTCTCCAGGGTAAATATCCCTTACCTCTTTAAACATATACTCATAGGACATGAGCTGCAGGCCCTTCCCCAACCTGACTGCCCTCCTCCAGATGCCCTCCACCTTATCGATGTGATTCAAAAACCGTTAGACCCAGCACAGAATGACTCCCCCAGATGTGAGCTGGCCAGGGCAGAGTTCAACAGGACTATCACCTCCTAAGTCCTAGAAGCTACAGCCATCAGACAAGGCTTCCCAGAGAGTGCTAACTGAGTCAAGTTTGAAAGGAGAGGTGGAATATCAATACGGAGGGAGGGTAAAAGAGGGAGTGAAATGGGGGAATGGCAAGGAAAGAGGGTGTAACAGAATATGTAGAGGGAAGTGCAGAGTTCAGAGAGAAGCAGCTAAGTAGTGAATAATGTATAAATGAATTAATTAATTAAATGAATAGACTGCTGGACTTGGAATTAGGTAGGACTGAGTTCAAATCCTTCCTCATCTCATCTTCCTGAGTTCAAATCCAGCCTCAAACACTTACTAGCCATGTGACCCTAGGCAACTCACTTAAGCCTTTTGCCTCAGTTTCCTTACCTGTCAAATGAGCTGGAGAAGGAAATGGCAAACCACTCCAGTGTCTTTGCCAAGAAAACTCCAGATGGGGTCATGAGAATCAGACACAACTGAAATCACTAAACATCTTCATGACCCCAGGCCCAGCACTCTAACCACTCCACCAAAACACTATGTAAATGTGAGCTATTATTATTATTATTAGAAAAAAATTGTTCAAGATATGGATGGAGAGGCAAGGTGGGTCCAGATTGTACTTGAATACCAGTTTAAATAGTTTGACATTTTTCAAATAGATAATAAAGAGCCACTGAAGATTGCAGAGCAATCTTTGCCACCCACTCCCACATCACTGGAGAGGCAAATCAGAGAACATGGATTCCTGGTAGTGGTAGAAAAGGGTCACCTCAGAAGGCAACATGAATGAAGTAGCAGTTGAGGCTGTTTGGGGATGCCATGGTGTTTAGAATGGCCCTTCAGAAAGCCCCTACTTTGTACTGTCTTGTATCCATAACAGGATCCAGGAGTCTGTACCCTATGAACTGGGCCAACCATGCAACCAAACCCCCAAGCAAAGGCACCTGGAGCCACCTAGAATGGCAGCATTACTAGAAACCCTCAAGCACAGGCTAAATGACCACTTAAGACCCAGCTCAGGTGCCACCTCCTGTAAGAAGCCTTTCCTGATTTTCCCGTTATTAACACTCATCTTGAAATTACTTTTAATTGACATGTCAAATGTAATATAATATCCTCCACATGTAATATTCCCCCAGCAAATATAAACTCGTTGAAGACAAAGACTTTCTTTTTTGTACCCACAGTGCCTTGCACTTAGTAAATATATGTTAGATTGAATTGTGATGTTGTAGATCTGGACTCCCAACCTGAGGTGCTCATCCCTTTGGGGGATGCAAGAAACTTATCAAGGGGGGCATGGAGAATATGTGGTAAATGACCATATTATCCTCTTGAAATATTACCCAAGGAAAACTGTTAGTGGGGAAAAAACTGAGAGGTTGAACAGGGAAAAGTTTATGACAATAAAAATGTTATATACCCAATAAAATGAAAAATTCATCTTTTCCATGCATATGCATGGTAAACAAGAACTTACTTCCTTTCAATATAGAAAAGGGGGCAGGGAGAAATGGTCAAAGGATATGAAGAGGCAGTTTTCAGAGAAAAAAATTAAAGATATCTATAGTTGTATGAAAAAATGCTCTAAATCACTATTGATTAGAGAAATGCAAATCAAAACAACTCTTAGGTACCACATCTCTCCCGTCAGATTGGCTAACACGACAAAACAGGAAAATGAAAAATGCTGGAGAGGATGTGGGAAAATTGGAACATTGCTACATTGTTGCTGGAGTTGTGAATGGATCCAGACATTCTGGAGAGCAATTTGGAACTATGCCCAAAGGGCTATAAAAATGTGTTGTACCAGGACTCAGCAATACCACTTCTAGGGCTATATCCCAAAGAGATCACACAAGTAGGAAATGGACCTGTATGTACAAAAATATTTATAGCAGCTCTTTTGGTGGTGGCAAAGAATTGGAAATCAAGGGGATGTTCATCAATTGGGGAATGGCTAAACAATTTGTGGTATATGAATGTGATGGAATATTATTGTGCTATAGGAAATGAGGAACAGACAGACTTAATTACAACCTGGAAAGACTTATATGAACTGATGCTGAGTCAGGGGAGCAGAACCAGGAGATCATTAGACATGATTACAGACACATGGTATCTGTAAGGACTAACTTTGATACTCTTGACTCCTCTCATCAATGCAAGGTTCAAAGACAGCTCCAAAAGACTCATGATGGAAAAAGCTATGCACATCCACAGAAAGAATAATGGAGTCTGAACGCAGATTGAGGCAAACTATTCGCTCTCTTTTCTTTCCTTTTTTGGTTTCATGTCTCCTCTCTCATGATTCATTCCATTGGTTATAATTCTTTACAACTGGACTTTACTTTACTTTACAACTGTAAGTAAGTTCAATGTGAAGGTAAATGTAGAACCCACATTGGATTACATGCCATCTGGGGTGGGGGGAGGAGAGGAAGGGAACTGAATGTTGTAAACTAAAAATTAAAAAAAAATTTTTTTAAAAGGGGAGGCAGGTGAAGATTTACTGAAAGCAAAGGGGGGGGGGGGGGGGGGTGAAAAACCACACACAACTTAGGGCCCTTTTCCGTTAACAAGAGAATTTGGAAGGGAAGGGGAAGTGTCAGTTGTACCAGGACAAAGTCTCCCCATAAATTTTAAAGAAAATAAAAAGACCCACAAACACAACAAAACCAGAGTCCCCTCCGCAACTTGGAAAGGCAGCTTTTTCATGATTGTAGTGCAGAAATTCAAAGATCACCCAAAGACACCTAGAAGCCTCCCCACCCCACCTCCTGGCACCTTCTCCCCCAAACAAACCTGTTAGACTAGGCTGCTCTTGGCAGCACCCCCCTCACCCTGCAAAAGTGACCAGACACCTGCTCTAATTACCTCTTAAATAGAACAAAACCCATGGAGTCTTGGCTTAGCACCAGTGTCCAAATTTCTGAGGCAGGATTTGAATGTGGTCTTCAGGACTCTGACCACACTGTTTATTCACTATGCTACCTAGCTGATCTAGAAGAAGAGTGCAACCTGTGCTTGGCACATTTTGTTGTTCAGTCATGTCTGACACTTCATGACCCTGTGGATCAACGATCCATGGGGTTTTCTTGGCAAAGACATTGGAGTGGTTTGCCATTTCCTTTTCCAGTGTCCAGAGTTACACAGCTAGTAAATGTCTGAGGTCACATTTGAACACTGGTCTTTCTGATCTTTCTGACTCCAGGCTCTATGCTCTATCTACTTTGCCACCTAACCCCAACCCCACCCCCCATCCGCCACCCCCAAACATAGTAGGTGCTTAATAAATGTTGATTGATTGATTGAAATCAGGACCCCTAGATTCCAGTATCGACTCTACAACTAACTCTATGGCATTGACCAAGTCACTTTCCCACATTGGCCCTCAGTTTTCCTCAACTGCAAAATGAAGAAATTTGGACTAGTTGTAGGGTTTAGGTCAAGAAGGAACCTTAAAGACCATCTAGTTTATTTTAGAGATGAGAAAACCAAAGTACAAAAAATAAGACAATAACTTACCCTAGGTCAGACAGATAATAAGTAAACCAATTCAACTTTCCTTTATTCAATGCCTATTGTGTCCCAGTCACAGGAGATACAAAGACAAAGGAGTTTACTTTTTTACAGAAGGGAAAAAAGAGGTAGAGAGATCAATAACTACAAAATCAATTCAGAATAATTTGGGGTGCAGGAGGAGGGGAAGGAGCCAGGGGGAAGTAGGAGCAGAGGAATCAGGAAAGGTCATTGGGAGGAGATAGTGAGGAGCTGAGCCTGGAAGGGAGCCAAGGATTTCTAGAACCAGAGGCAATGAGGGACAGTGCTCCAGGTCAGGGTAGGGGGTAGCCTATGTGAATAATAGAGGAAGGAGTCAAACTCAGGGCATCTGATCCAGTACTCCCTCTCCTCCACCTGGCTGATGGCTAAAGTCCCTTGACATCTGCCATTTTACAACCGGGAGATAAAAAAATGCTCATGTTTCTCCAGGGTGGTCCTCTACCCTTGCTGATATATTGGAAGACCCACTCTTGCTGCCAGAGCCCAGTCCCAGATCCATCCCACTATTCCATTGAGGAAATTCTTTCTCACATTTCCCCTGAATCCAGAGAGGCCATCTTGGGCTACCTGCTGGCTAGTGCCCCTAGAATCATGGAACTCTAGGAATGGAAGAGGCCTCCCCCCACCTGAAGAATGAGTCCCTCCAGAGCATATGACATGTGACCAGCCAGCATCTGCTTGAACACTCTGATGACAGAGACCACGCTAACTTTTGAAGCAGCTCATTCCATTTCTGAATGATTTAATTATTAGGAAGGTCTTCCTTACCATAAGTCCCAAATCTGCCTCCTTAAAACTGCCCTCTCTGGCCCTAGTTCTCCCTTCCGGCACCAAGTGAAAAAAGGTCTAATGTCTTTTCCTCCTGACCGTTCAGACATTTGAAACAGCTATATAGCATCTCTAACAGTCAATCAACATTAGCACCTGCAATATGTCAGGCACTGGGGGCAAAAGTGAAAAACAGCCCCTGGCCTCAAGGAGTTTACATTCTAGAGGAAGGCAAAGGGAAGGGAATAAGCATCTATAGAAAACCTACTACGCGCCAGACACTGTGCTAAGCACTTTTTATAAATATTATCTCATTTGAACCTTCCAACAACCCAGGGAGGCAGGTGCTATTATTGTTCTCTTTTACAGGTGAGGAAGTTGAGTCCCAGGAAGGCAGTGACTCACCCAAAGTCACCCAGGTAGCAGGTAAGCATCAAAGGTGGGATTTGAACCCAGGACTTCTGACAGCAGAGCTCTTGATCTTTCCATTTTACCATATCACCACCCATATCAGGAGGTTCCTCTGTCTGTACAGCCTAAGATTGAATGAGCAGGTTCCAGAAGGAGGGAGGAGCAGGGAGAGCAGACTCCGTCTCCTTGTGGGACAATGGAACACAGAACTAAGCACCGTGCCCCACAGCTGGGTACCTTCATCTCCACCCTCCCTTTGAACTGAAGCCTTTAATATGGTATCTTCCCCCACTATTGGAATGTAAACTCCTCAAGGACAGAGACTGTCCTTTTGCTTGTTATTTCTATTCCTAGTACTTGGCACACAGTAACCTCTTAATTAAATGCTGGTTGACGGATTGACCGGTATAGGCAACTCCCAGGTGAAGAAACTCCCTCCACCTGTGCAAGTTGGCACCTCCTCTGCATTTTAATCTTAGAGAGTTGCTTCAAGTACTGAGAAGACCAAAGACTCGTCCAGAGTCACACAGCCAGTAAGTGTCAGAGGCTGGACTTCAACCCAGGTCTTCCTGATTTTGGGGCCAGCTCTCTGTATAATACCAAATGCTGCCTCCTATGCATGATAGATACACAAAATCTATTAAGGACTGGGCAGGAATGAAGGGATTCCCCAGCCAGTTGTTCCTGGAGGCCCAACCCCCTCTCCAGAGATTCAAATGTTCCTCTAAGTAGACAAGACACATGATAGAACCAACAGTCACCTGGTCACTCCAGAGCAGGATTGCCACTAGCCCAGCCCCTTCCTCCTGGTCTCTTGACTGCCCTTCAGGTTCAGGCTCAGCCAGCATTTATGGTCATCTCCCAAGGCTGAGTCTATACCAATACCTCCTGCCCTCTGGCTAGATCAACTCCACTTCGAAGCTGTTTAGCAAGGCCAGTACTCACCCAGAACAGAGGCAGCCAGGTCACACAGCCCCAGGGATGGGGATGGAGATCCATTGGGCAGGCACAGAAGCACATGGAAAAGAAAAAGACACTGGTGAGCCACCCAACAAAAATGTCCTTTGTAATCCCCACCCTGAAGTTCAACTGCTTTCCCTAGACCAGAAAATCAATTAGTATTTGATCTGTATACAGATTGTTGGCCCTAGGGGAAATGTAAACTCCTTGAGGTCAGGCACTGGTTTCATTTTGTATTTTGATCTCCAGAAAAATGCCAGGTATACAGTAAGGGCTTAATAATTGCTTGTTAAACTGGGTTGAATTGGATTGGGATTAGGTAGAGGTGTTCAAAGCCATGATCTGGACCCTCCCCTACTCCTGGGCTGGGTAGCACATCTTTTTGGCAGTTTGGCATCCTCTTTGCACTAACTAACTGATGCAGTGCAGTAGGAACAAAAGAGCATGGCATTTGGATTCAGAACACTTGGGTTCAAATGTCAGCTCTTCTAGTCACCACTTGTATGACCTTGGGCAAGCCCCAACTTCTCTGGTCTCAACATCTCTTGTTGAATGACAGAGTTGGAGTAGTGGACCAACCAATGCCTCTTTCAGCTCTAAAACACACATTAATCTCTCCAAAGTCTTTGGTGACCAAATGGGAGTAGATAGGGTTAGAAGTGGCAGGCAAGTCTGTTCTGTGAGAAACCATACAACGCCATAAGGCTTGAGGGTCTGCAAACTGAGATTCTAGTCTCTCATGGGGCAATTAATTTCCCCACAATGAACCTGTTTTTCTCAGTCATAAAATGGACTGATTTCTGTTCCAAGATCTTAAATTTTTCAGAAGAAATTTGACCCATGTTTAACCTTTGCTTTGGGAAGAGGTGAGTAGTACAAAGCAATTAGCTTTATTCAGACAAATAACAAGTGCTTTCTTTGTCAATCAACCAATCAACAAGCATTTATTAAGCATCTACTATGTGTCCAGTGTGAGAGGAAGCTTAAGGGTGAGAAAAACCTAGGTTTAAGTCCAGCCTTTGACACATGATGGCTGTGAGACCATATCACTTAATTCTCAGTGCCTCACCCGCCCCCCCCCCCCCGCAATGAACTGCACATTTGCCGTGTTCACGTGTTGTGCAGAAAGTCGAGATTTTCGTGGATATCAAATTAACAGAAATTTCCTTCCCTTTCCCTGCCCTCAAACCTGTTCTCCAACTTCAGACTACTTCCCTAAATCCCGATCCTGTCCCGGCCTCTGTTCTTCCCCCTCCTCCCTGCAATCATGCTAATTCCCTTCCTCCAGCCCTTACCCCAGGCCGAGTCCCAGGAATTCCCCAGCCTGACCCTGCAGTAGAGATTGGGAGGGGACAGCCCCCAGCCCCGAACTTTGCCCAGCTTCCTTCTGAGACACATTGCAGCAAGCCTGGGCAGGCCAGACAGAGGCGGCAGAGAGGATCCGGGCAAACTCAGTTGCGGACAGGAATGGCAGAGCGCCCAGCCAGTCCCCCGTCCTCTCCCCACCCCCTCCCCCGCCTCCCCTGGAGAGAGCCGAGCCAGGTCGGTCAATCCAGGCCGCTAGGGGAGTAGCTCCCAGGTCTCGGAAGGCAGGCACACCATGCAGTGCCCAGATTCCCACCCCCTCCAGGCTCCGCCCCTGCCTCCTGGAGAGAGGGCAGGTTGGACCCCGCAGAGACTCCCTATCAGCCCCCTGACCGCCGCAGAGCCCGGGAGGGCGGGATAGGGCTAATGGCTAGGGGCTGCAGGAAGGGGGGGACCTAGGGCTACGAAGGCGCCAGTCCCTGCGCGATAGAGCGCGCTCCCTCCTCCCGCGGGGTTGTCCCGGGCTCCCCCAGCCGGGACTGCGTCAGAGCCGCGCCCCAGCGCCGCAGGAACCGAGAGGGAGGTTAACCCCCAAGACCCAGAAGCCCGCCCCGGCTCCCTGGGAAGACCAAGTATACATGGGGCTCGAGAGTGTCCTGGCAGGCCACAGGGCCCCCACCCACCCTTACTCCCTTTCCTGTTTCGGGCCCTAGCCCTCCCCCCCTCCCCCCAAGTTTCTGAGCTTCGAGTTGACTCAGAGCAGATTCCATACGTCGCGTTTGGAGCCGGGGTGGAGTGGCGTGGGGGTAGGGGTAGGAAGAGGATGGAGTTAGAGGAGAAGGGGAGAGCTAGTCTACAGCCGTCCCCCGCAGGACTGACCCCCTGAGGGCCCCTTCTTGGGAGACACCCTTGCAATGCGGCGGGGGCTCCCCCAGCGAAGGAAAGCTCATGAAGGCAGCAGCTTCACCTCCGCAGGAGAGGTACAGAAGTTCTACTTCCCACCTTACACCGCCCCCCCCCCCACACACAAACCATTTACATCCACAGTAAATCCCTGTTTCTCTTTTGGAAGTAATTTAATACTCTGCCCTGGGGAATCCGGTGGATGGGCCCCCACCAAAGCCAGGAAGATCTGGAAGCACTAGACTCTTCCTCTGCCACCTAAATCCACCAGGCTCCGATCATTCTACAGTCTAGTGGGCTGTCAGTGCCCTCCTGACTTAACACATGGTCAGTGACTGTCCAGCCTCAGAATCACCAGTGCATGGATGTTCTTGTGACAGCCCCAGGTTGGCAGTTAGCTGGCCCTAATCCAAACTGCAATGGGGGAGGCCACAGCCCCTCCCATGAGGCTCCACCCCCCCTTAGAATGGGGCGGGGAGCGAGGGGGTAGGGAGTTTTGGCATCTTAAACCGAACCCCTAGGAGGCTGTAAAACTGGCAAAGAGCAAGTAAGGAGATCCCACAGAAGAAAAAAAAAGGGGGGGGGTAGCCAGTGAACAAAGCTGAAGGGATGCACTAGGTGAATTGGGAAGATGGGAACATTTAGTTTTGCCCTCAGTAGTTATATGGGCTAGGGGAACAAGACCCAGGGACCAAAGGATTGGGGAAGTGGGTTCAGAAGACCAATGCCAACCTGATCTTCAAGACAGAGTTGGAGAACCAGTCAGGAGAACCTCAGTCTCTGCCCTGCACAACCAGGCAGACCAACCAGAACCCCACCCTGCCTCTCCAGGAGCAGCTGGGGAGGGGTGAAGAGAGGGGAATTGGCAGTCTCATCTTTAAAGACTGCAAATTTGAAGGGGGGAAGGGTGGAATCCCCTGAGCTTTCCCCTCTTGCATTCACCTCAAATCAAAAAAGAAATCTATATTTAACAGCTTCTAGCTCCTTCCATCCATTCTGCCCCTTAGATTCCCAGCACCAAAGAAAAAATCCTTCCCTCTGACTGCCAATCTCCTTTTCACCTTCTCCTTCCCTCTCCACTGCTAGCAAACCCGCTCCTAGTGCCTCTGCCTTCTGCCTTTCACGCCTGAAAAATCGAAGGATAGCAGAATGAAAATCTGCCAAAGAGACAGTCCAGTACAACTCCCTCATTAGAAATGGGAGTAAACTGAGGCCAAGGAGAGAAAACCCAAGGTCACACAAGGGCAGAGCTTGGCCTAGAACCTAGAGCCCATCATGCCAAATATGTGTCTTCTCCCTCTGTCATACTGCCTCCAAAGTCTAGTTAAACCTCAGTTCCCACCTAAACTCGGTCCCTCTAGTTATCCTGTTTCAGACACACAGAATCTCCGAGTTCAAAGGAAACTTAGAGGCTGACCAAAAATACCATCCACAAAATCCCCCAAAAATGGTCACCTAGCTTCTTTGGGAAGACCGCCAGTACTGGGGAACTCACTACCTTAATTCAAGATAGCCCATTTCAATTTGTCCCGTTCTAAAGATTAGAAATTTCTTCCTTGGGAGACATATTCTCTTCACTGGTTAGTCTGGAGTGCTGTACCCTGAGGGTGCTTAATAAACAGAAACTAACCTGATTGGCGGCTGAGGAGTCGAGTGGTTAAGGGTTTCATCTCCGATCTCTACCCTCAGACCCACCTATTAGTATCCCAGGGCTCTGGAAGGAATTCACAGATCCTCCAGCCCCCAGCTCTTCGCTTCCCCCGACCCCAACCCCTAAGCAGTAGCCCAGACGAAAAGTGATCGAGGGACTACGAGAGGACTGACTCAGGACAGCAACAGAGAATGGGCTTAAGGAGGTAAGGAGAGGGACTGGATAGATACCAAATACCTCAGCTCGGAGAAGGTTCTTTCCTACGACCAGAACTATTCCAGGTATCCTACCTAATAAGTTTAAGTCTTTCTGACCCTCCAGCCTAGTTGACTCAAGGCTAATTTGTGAAGCAGCTGGAGATTTTAATTTTCTCCCCATTTTCAGGACACTCCTCCTTTCTCTCAGGAACCCCTGGCCTCTCCTCCAGGCCTTAGAAGGTGGTGGTGCTAGGGGTCCAGGGATACCAGACCCCGGCTAGGGAAAGGGTGTGTGCTTTCTCAGTGACTCCACAGCGACTCCCTTAAATAGGGAAGCCCTGAGGCTCAGTGCATTTTCCCAACACCCATTCTCCCACCCCCGGAGTTCTCGAAAGTCACTCCTCAACGGTCCCTCCCCACTAACAGGCCCTGGCCTAGGAGCTCAACCTGAACTTGGAAAGGTCCCAACCCTTACTAAGACAGGGTGAGAGCGATCTCAGCGCCCAAGCTCCGACTATGTGAAGTGAGAGGAGCGGAAGTATGACTCCGGGTTGTGGAGACCCTAGTAGAACGCGCAGCGGAGAGAGGGAGAGGAGACAGCGAGAGCAGGGGAGCGCTCCCGTCCAGCTCTGTCCGTCAAGGCTGAGTGAATCGTGCGCTCCATCTCCCCTCCACCACTCCCACATTCCCCAGACTCAAAGTCAGTTACATAAGCCCAAGGAGCGCGGAAGCAGGGAGTGGGGCAGGCTCACACAGGGGCCGCCTCTACCCCTCAGGACCGCCCGGCCCGGCCCGCCCTGCGGAGGTTGGGACCAAGAGAGGCGGCCAGCCGGTGCACCATTCTGCAGGGGGAGGGAGACAGCCGCCAGCTGCGCAGCTCCGCCCCTTCCCCCTCCAGCTGTGCCCTCGTTCCGCTTAGCCCTAGCCTGGGTCCCCTGCCCCCTCTCCGGATTGCAGAACGCCCCTCCAGCCCCTCGCCCCTAGCCTCTGCCCTCCATGCGCCTGCACAGTCTGGCTCTGAACTTCTGGTTCCCCACCCACCCTTTGGCCCGCACCCTGTCCCTGCTGACCCACCCCAGGACCCCAGGAGCTCGGACCCTCCCCCCTCCCCCAACCTAGGCGTCTCGGACTCACCTGGCCGAAGCAGAGCCGGGCGGGGCTCGGGGGGGAGCCGCGCCGGGCCGACCCGGGCCGCGCTGGACTCTTAACTCTCCTGCACTGTCGCCCTTTAAGAGTCGCTGGCCACTTTGCCTGCGCCCTGGGCCTCCACCTGCACTGACGGGGCAACTCTGACGTTCAGACCCCGCCCCGGAGCCCGGAAAGCTTCTTGATTGGCCTAAGCCACTGCCTATCGCCGGCACGGCGGGGAAGGTGGGGCGGAGGAGTCTGAGCGCTGCAGAGGGGCTGGGTCTTGGGGCCTCAGGTGTGGCCCCCGCCCCCTTCCACCTCTAAGAACTCCCTGCAAAGGAGCAGCCCTAGAACTGGGCTGGCCAAGAGGGGAGGGGAAGAAAAATCTATGGCAGGGGCCCTCTGATTGGCTAATAAGATCTTTGCTGTGACATGACGTCACGGTGACGCCATCCTCCACATGGTGGTGTCCCTATGACTATAACTCCAAGGGGGAGGTTGATCCGGGAGGCCAGGAGGTCAGTACAGGTTTGGGACCAAAGACGCCAGCCAGGCTTTAGAACAGTATCACCTTCATCCTGAGTAAAGGGTACTCTTTCTGTAAGCCACTCCGCTAAACAGCACTCCTTCCATCACTCTTCCTGTTCCTCACCCCTAATTTCTACATTCTTGCTTTCTCCCCTCAGCTTCTCCTAATTCCATTCTGTATTCTTTCCCACTGCAGGAGTCCTCGCTTCAGGTATCCTATCTAATAATTCTGAGCCCTTCTCTTAACCCAGCACCCTGATTAATTCAGGCTAATTTCTGAAGCAGATGAAGATTTTAATTTTCTCCCTATTTTTGAGACCCTTGTCCTTTTTCTCAGGAGTTCTGTGCCATCGATTCCAGGCCCAAGATACCCCATTTCATTGCTCCACCAGGGCCTGATTTGGCATCTTGCCCTCTCCCATTCAATAAGCACATAAGGACCTACTGTGTGCAGACCACTGTGCCAGACACAGAGATAAAGAGATGAATGACTCACTGAGCCTCCATGATAGAACTTACAGTCTAAAGAGGGCATGACACAAAGACAAATAAATTCGTTTGCCTTTCCTACCAGTCTGTCTATTCCTTATAAGTCTCCTTTGTCCTGATGGGGCCATATCCAGTTGTCCTGATCTTTATCTTGCCCAGGGACCTAGGTGGCTCCAAAGGAGAGAGTGAGGTCCCACTTAAATCCAATTCACTTGCAAGTCACAGCATCACCTTCCTGCTCTCACAATCCTCTTCCAGAACGAAGGACAAACAACAGCCTTTGTCCTGAATCTTTCACTTTTCTCTATTTACAGTCTCTCTTAGTGATCTCATCAGCTCTCATGTGTGCAACTATTATCGCAATGTAGATGACTCCCAAATCTATGTATGCAAACCTCATCTCTTTCCTGAGTTCCTATTTCCCCTCCTCAACCTCCTACTAGACATCTCCAACTGGAGTATTGGGTACACAGTACAATACTACTGAGATACTACAGGTATCTCAAACTCAAAATGTCAAAAACAATAGGACTCATCTTTCCTTCTAAACCCATCCCTCCTCCTACTTTCCCTGTTTCTTTTGAGAGTACTCCCATCTTTCTAGGCACGCAAGTTAGCAACATCAGAATCAGCCCCAATTCTTCCCTCTCCCTCACACCAGTCCCTCTACCAGTGGCCAAGTCTTATTACATCTGTTCCCTTCTGTCTATTCACATAATCACTAGACTGTTCCAAATTCTCATCACCTCTTGCTTGGAGTATTACACAAAGTTCCTAATTCATCTCTCTGCTTCAAGTCTCTTCCTTCGCCCAGCTGCCAAACGACTCTCTACTGGCCATAGGATAATATCTAAAATCCCCAGTCTGACATTGACAGCCCTTCTCAATCTAGCTTTCCTTTCCCACTGACATTTCCCATCTTATTTCCTATCTCTCCCCTTTACATACCCCTCTGGTTCAGTCAAACTGACCTGTTAGCTGTTCCTCGTACACTACACGAGATAACCAGACTTCCCATCTTTCATCAGATGGTCTCCCTGCTCTGGAATCTATTTCATCCTTACCTCCTCTCCTCAGCCTTGAAATAATAATAATTACCAGCACTTACATAGTTTACAAACCTCTCCACTCCCTGTAAGGTAGGTGCTATTATTATCCCCATTTTACAGACAAGGAATCTGAAGTCCAGAGAGGTTAAGTGATTTGTCCAGGGTTGCACAGCTAGTCAATGTCTGAGACAGAATTTGAACTCAGGTCTTCCTGACTCCATATCCAGGATACCACCTACCTTTGTAAAATTCTTGAGCTTCCTTCCAGGCTCAGCTCAGATGCTACCCCCTTACAGGAGATGCTTCCTGATCCTTCCTGCCTTCCTCTTGAAACTACTTATCAGTACATGAAATATCTGCCCAGTGGAATAAAAGGTCCTTGAGTACCTGTCTTTGTATCTTCTGTGCCTGACACATAGTAGGTGCTGAATGTTCATGGAATTGGATTGAATTACCTAGTAATTTCATTTGTTGTTGTCCGGTCATTCAGTGGTGTCCAACTCTTCATGACCCCATGGACCACAGCACATCAGGCCCTTCCATCTTCCTCTGTCTCCCAAAGTCTGCCCATGCTCATGTTTGTTGTTTCTATGACACTATATATCCATCTCACCCCCTTTTCCTTTTGCCTTCAATCTTTCCCAACATCAGAGTCTTTTTCCAGTGAGTCTCATTCTCTCATTATGTGGTCAAAGTATTTAAACTTCAGCTTCAGTATTTGACCTTCCAGTGAATAGCCTGAATTCATTTAAGTATGGACTGATTTGATAGTCCAAGGGACTCTCCAAAGTCTCCAGCACTACAATTCAAAAGTGGTGATTTTGTGGCACTCAGCTTTCCTTATAGTCCCCCTCTCACAGCCATACATTGCTACTGGAAAATCCAAAGCACTGACTATATGGACCTTTGTTGGCAAGGTGATGGCTGTGTTTTATAATGTGCTGTCCAGATTTGCCATAGCTTTCCTTCCAAGGAACAAGCTTCTTTTAATTTCATGGCTGCAGTCTCTATCTGCAGTGATCTCCAAGCCCCAAAATATCAAATCTGACACTGCTTCCATTTCTTCTCCCTCTATGTGCCAGGAAGTGACGGGACCAGTTGCCAAGATCTCAGTTGTTGTTTTTTATGTTAAGCTTCAAGCCAGCTTTTACACTCTCCTCTTTCACCCTCATGCAGAGGCTCCTTGATTCTTCACTTTCTGCCATCAGAGTGGCATCATCTGCGTATCTGAGATTGTTGCTATTTCCGGCAACCTTAATTCTGGCTTTTAAATTGTCCAGCCTGGCATTTCCCATGATGTACTCTGGATATAATAAAGTGCTAGGGTCAGAGCGGAAAGGTTGTTACTGACAGAGTATCAAGGAAGACTCTCTGGAGAATGCGAAATTCTGGTTAAGCTTTAAAGTCTGGGTAGGAATATAAGAGGTGGACAGTAGGCATTTGCTCTCTAACATACCTCTCTTTTCTCCTTCCCCCAAATGTACCCCTTCATTGTCCTCTCTCCTTAGGGCTCTGCTGTGTTTTCAGAGTCAATTTGTTTAGTAGGGGAGTGGGGGCGGAGATCAGTCTGTCTCTGCATTCTCTCACCCCCAGACCCCACCCTCCCCTAGGAGGCTCATTCCTATCTCTGTTATCCTCCCTGATCATACCCTCCCTCCTCTTCACTTAACTAAATCCTACTCACCTTTCAAGGTCCAGCTTATAGTAAGTTCCATCTCTTCTGGAAAGTCTTTCCTCATCACCCTACCCCACTGAGGTTCCACTCCTTCTCTCAGCTGCTTATTCAAACACTAAAATCATATAGTGTTTAAAGCCTTTAGAGATTTTAGATAACACCTGACCTAACCAGTGCTTTTTACAGACAAGGAAAGTGGAACTTAACCACATATTATATTGTTTCTTTATTTTTTCTTTTGTGTATTCCAATTAAATATTCTGTTGGACTATTAATATAGAGTTACAGAACACCCAGGCTGTCAGGGATGTTAGATGGCAACTCTCCCATTTTACCGACGAAGAGACTGAGATCTAGAGACAGAAACTGACTTGTCCAAGGTCATAAAGATAGTAAATCACCTAAACAAACTTTCATCTTTGGTCTTCTGACTCCAAATCCAGTGCTCAGTCCCCTATGTGACACTAGGTCTTACCCTTTGGGGTTGTCACGAGTATGTATGTTTTGTTTTACCCAACTACACTAGAATCTCATTGAGGATGGAAGTCATATCTTACACTTCCGAGTACCCCACCAGGTCCAGGTACACAGAAACTGATCAATAGATATTTGTCAAGTGAGTGAATAAATAGAGTAAATAAGCAAATAAATGTTGAAGACCTTAACCCAAAGTTGTAACTAGCAATTTTGGTGCCGGGGCAAGCAGCATAAAATGCACCTTCAAATAAACTTTTATAAACAAATATTTTGGGAGGTCATGGGGTATATACAGGACACAGGATCTTATTTGGAAGAAAAATGGAGACCCTGTGACATTGACCAGTAGGGGTGAAGAACCCAGGGTATTGTTAGATTGCTGCCAGGAAAGCTAGCAGTTAGGTGAGATAGGAAGTGTATACACTTCCCTTAATTATTCTTATTTAGTCCACAATGCTAAACACAGATGTTTCTCTGCTACTGAAGCAAATGTGCTGTCAGCACCCTCTGGATTTTGGTCCTGTGGAACAGATTCCATTATTTCCCTCTAATTACAGCTCTGCCTTAACCTTCTCCCCTTTTTTCATACCCCTCAAGAATTTCCACCCTAGGATAAGAGTCCTGTGCTAACCCTGGGTAGGTAAGGGGAATTCTCTGACCCCTTTGAAGAAAGTGTCTAGAAAAGGCACTGAAGGCATGGAGAAAGGTATATAAATCTAGAGAACCTTACTTTCAGCTGCATGTACTTTCCTGGGGTCTAGTTGAAGGGTGGGGATAGAGAAAGAGACTTGGTTCCCTTCTGCAGACTATGCTGTATCCTTTCCTAACCCAAAGAACATCAAGGTGGAAGTAAGGAGGCTGGCATCAGGGTTCCAGTTTAGCCCTTAACAGAGCTAATACTTGAAGAGACCTTCACAGAGCTGCCCACAGGCACTCAAATGTGGATGCTAACAGACAAGCACAAAGATATTCATTCCTGCCGTCCCTCTCAAACTACGATCTCCCCTGTATGCTCTGAAGGCAGCATCTTGCTCTCCAGATTTAGGTCACTTACTCTACCAATCCATATCTCTGAGTGGAGTGGGAACCATCCCACAGCTCAACTCCCTAAAGAGGGGGTTTATTTTATGGAAAAAAACATTGGGTGGAGCATCTGGAGACCCAGCTTCTAGACCCAGCTCTATTTAATGGAACCACTGGCAAGTTATCTAACCTCTCTCTAAGCCTCAGTTTCTCCATCTGTAAAATGAACTAATTCAACTTCAAGTAAAGAATGGATGACCCTTTGTTATGGATATTGCAGAGGAGATTTCTGTGCATTTATATACTGGACTAGATGACCTCTATGGTTCCTACTAACTCTAGGATTCTGGGACTAGATGATCTTGAAGGTCCCTTTCAGTTGGAAAAATCTATGATATAAAATCCTTTGGACTCAGACCTTTTATATTATATATTCCAAACTCCCTTACTTCTCTCTTAATATTCTATTCAGTGAGTGAGGGAGAGAGGACATTTCCTCTCTAGGATACCTTCTACCTTCTATGACTCTGTGTTCTAGACACTGTATGTTCTAGCTCTTTGTTGTTCAGTCATGCCCAACTCCTCATGACTGCAGTGTTTTGCCATTTCCTTCTCCAGCTCATTTTACAGATGAGGAAACTGAGTTAAGTTAGTTGTCCAGGGTCACACAGCTAGGAAGTATCTGAGGTTGGATTTGAACTCCTGAAGATGAATCTTCCTGATTCCAAGTCCAGTGCTCTATCCACTATGCCACCTAGCTGCCCTATGTTCTAGCTCTACCATGCTGTTTTAAAGTCTTAGAAGTTCTGACATTCTGTATTCTAAGGACCCTCCAGTTTGGACGTTCTATGTTCTAAGGGCCCATGCAGTACTAAAATTGATGATGTAAGGATCCTCCCAGCTCTGACATTTAGTTAAGTGGCATAGTGGGTAGAGTGCAGCCTCGGAGTCCAGAGTACCCAAGCTTAAATTCTGCCTCCGATAATTTATAGCTCTGTGGCCCTGAGGGAAAAAAAACCCAAACAACTCAGCTTCTCTCAACTATCTGCAAAATGGGGGAAATAATAGAACCTACCTCGCAAACTTGTGAGAATTAAATTAAACTATCCATCGATCGATATAACCATTAATTCTTACAATTATATATGGTACAAGATGATATTATTACATTACATTATTATATTACCCTTAAATCACAGAATAATAATGGCATGCATAAATCACTTTAAGGTCCCTTCCAGTTCTGACATTCTAAGTTTTAAGGGCCTTCCCAGCTCTAACAATTCTATGGTTCTGTGGGCTGGAAGCACTAAGAAGGGCCTGGGGTGGGGGGCTGTTATTGTAACCAACCAGGCAGCCTCATGCTGACCTGCAATTGGCCTGACCAGCCCAATTCTCCCCTCCTCTCTTGAATTAGGAGCTGGAGGACGGTCCCTTGTTTAGCTGCCTGTGACTCAGCACCCAATACATTTTTGCCTGGGCCTGATAAGTCTGATGAGCTGAGAGCTGAGCTGGGGTGGGGGGTGGGGGGCGGGGCGGCAGGGAAGGGGGATGGAGAAGGAAGCTGGGCTGGTAGCCTAGAGGACTCTAAGTGTGCATCTCTGAGTGTATCGATTTTTCCTCTATTCCTAGAATCCTTCAAGTAAAAGATCATTTCTGGGGACACTGTAAAGGGGAGTCCTGATAAGGGTTGCCCTCTAAGTTTCTTTCCAAGGCTGGGATTCTGTGATGCTAAGCTTTTATCCACATGTATTTACCCACAAGTAACTGAGTATTGGTTTATTTCAATAAACACCTACTGTGTGCCCAGCCCTGTGCTGGGGACAGCAAGAAAGACAGGAATGAGTAATCATGTCAACTTGTTTGTGTTTCTGAGTTTGGCAATGCCAGTGGGGAATCTCTGTGAGCTCATCTTTCCAGAGCATGGCTGTTTATTTAGGTGATTCTGGGTGGAAATCTGTGTGTGTGCTTATAGGACTATGTCGATGTTTATGTCTGCGTGTATCAGTGAAGGCTGTCGTCATCTTCTTGGCAGTCTGTTTGCTCCCCTCCTTAGCATACATTCCCATTCCACCCCCTTATCCCACTCTGGGAAAACCCCCTCAGCTCTACAGGGGAGGAGTATATTTGCCCAGATACTGGTAGGAAACAGTATAAAAAAAACAGAGGAAGATGGCAGCTTTCTTCCCTAGCTTTCCTGTTTCACCTTCTCCATCCCCACCCCTAATCCCAGGCTCTCATTCATAGAATTGAAATGGTCCCCAAAGAACTCAGGCCTGTAGGGAGATGATAAGCTCGGCCTGGCTCCAAGGGACTGTTTGTGTCTCCTTCACATTGTCCCCACCCCCACCCCCCAGCATGGGGACCTCCAGATCAGCTCCTTATCCTGCCCAGCCCTTGCTAGTGCATACCCACCCAGGCCCAGAGCCCCATGATAAGGAAGTTGATGGCCAATTGGAAGAGACCCAGACTTGAAGAACAAATATGAAGACATAAACCCAGATGTCAGGGGGAATCTAGAGATGGTGGGACAATTCCAAGTTCCACATTTAAGAAGAGGTCCAGAAAAGCTGAAGAATTTAGCCAAGGTCGCACAGATAAGCCCAGACAGGTTCTCTGACTCCAAAGCCGTAAGCTTCTTACTACTTATTATAATGTCCCTACATGAGGGACAACTATATAGGTATAGACACAGAGACAGACTTGAATGGATGCATGAAGAACAATTGGAAGGAAAATGGAAGAATCCAGTCAGATATAGGGACATAAACATTTGGGAAGGGTAGGTGAGGCAGAAAAATGGTTGTATCAATCTAGAAGGGCTGCTAGGGAAGCTTATTTTGCATGCAAACACCCTGAGGCCCAGGGAGGGAAAGTGCCTTGTGCAAAGTCACACATGGAGGAGTTAGGAGAGCAGAGGAGATGACAAGATTGTCTGAAAGCTTAAAACTAGATTCACTGTGGCTAGTATGGATTCTTAAAGACAGTAGGTCCCTCTAGTGGCCACTCGTGGTCACAGCAAGGAGTGAGTACCTCTATCCAGAAACTTAACTGAATTCTCAGGAGAGACAGGTGGGAGTGGGAATAAGGGGGTCCCAAGGGAAAAGTTCTGTCCCTCCCCCAGAGACAGGAAATGACACTGGAGCATGTTCAGTGTGGGAAGTGGAGAGAATGTAATTCACTTGTTGCGGCATTCTTTGTCGTTATGAAAAATCTTAAAACAATCATCAATGAACACAAATTTTCTAATATACAAAGGACAGAAAAAGAGAATTGTATATAAAATGGGGAACTTCTCTTGTGAATAATTTTCTTTTTTAAAGGGCATACTCAACTTGATTTTTGTTTTTTAGTCATTTCTCAGTCATGTCTGATTCTTCATGAACCCATTTGGGGTTTTCTTGGTAAAAATACTGGGATGGTTTGCCATCCCCTTCTCTAGCTCATTTTATCAGATGAGGAAATGGAGGCAAACAGGGTGAAGTGACTTGCCCAGGGTCGCACAGCTAGTAAGTGTCTGAGACCAGATTTGAACACAGGAAGACTCATCTTCCTAAATCCAGGCCCAACATTGAATGCACTGCATCACCCATTCAACTTAACTAGGCAATAATAAAATTGCCCCATTTGTGTCACTTCTGAACTTCTCTTCTGTGTATTTTTTAATGTTTTATTGATGCTCTTTCCTTCCTTTTTTAAAAAAAAATCTCTATCATCACTTTCTTTTTTAAAAAAATATTCTAAACTTGCCATTCTATCAAATGAGCATTCCTACATACATAGTAGAACATAAAAAGATTATACATGAAACCAAATCTCTATTATGTACAGCTTGCCTTTCTTTTTAAGTATATAATAAATTTAACATGTTATCTTCAGAGCTGTCCCACTTGTCAGTGATTCCTTCTGTTCTCATTTAGAGAGGAACCTTGTCCCTAGCCCCCCCTCTCCCTCCCACCTCCCACTCTGTCACTTCCCACTACTTTGCTCTCACTGTTCCCTGAGCCTTCCCTTGTAATAAACAGGAAGAGTCAAGCCAAACAAATCAACTTATTGGCTGTCTGAAACCATATATCTCACTCAGACCTCCAGTCCCTCCCTCCTCCGCTAAGAGGTGACCATCATTAATCTTATGAAGTCATGACTAGTCACTAAATTGATCAGACTCCTGAAATCTTCCAAAGTTGTTTTCCTTTACGATATTGTAGTCATTTGCATAAATTATTCTTCTGGCTCTGGGGAGATATTTGTAGCATGGTGCCTGGTACCTAGTTGGTACTTAAATGCTTATTCCCTCCCCCCTCCATCCATCTATAGGTTCATACAGGTCTTCCTAAGTTTTTCTGAATCCTTTCCATTCATCCTTTCTTAAGGTACAATAATATCCCATTAAGATCTAAGACAAATCCAAAGGACTTATGATGAAAAGTGCTGTCAGTCTCCAGAGAAAGAACTGATGAAGTCTGAATGCAGATCGAAGCAGACTTACTTTTTTTTTAAAACTTTCTTTATTTTTCTTGGGGTCTTTTTCAGTCTATGTTTTCTTTCACAATATGAGTAATCTGAAAATATGTTTTGAATTTCTGTACATGTATAACCTATATTAAATTGTTTGCCTTCTCAATGTGGGGGGAGGGGGAAGAGAGTGAAAGAGGGAAAGAATTTGGAATTCAAAAATTTTAAATGAATTTCTAAAATTCTTTTTACATGTAATTGAGGGAAAATAAAATATTAAAAAATAAATAAAAATAATATCCCATGAAGCTCCTTTGCCATACTTTGTTCAGCCATTCCCCAGTTAATGGGCACTCACTTGTTTCCAGTTCTTTGCAATAGAAAAATGGCTTGTTGCAGTGTTCTTACATAGTACTCATTTGTAATTCTTACATCTTTCTCGGCCTTTTAATAAGTCTTTCTTTGGTACATTAAAACTTGCACATAAGGGATTGGAGCCAGATACCAGACTCACCAAGTAAGAGATTTCCTCAGTTTTTGAGAAAGGTATGATATTCCCAGGCTCTTGGTGCCAAGGATTACACAACTATCTAGCTACCTGAAACATATTAGAGAAAATCTGCACTTACAATTTCATCTATATATGGGAATTCCCCTTGTGGAAAGGCCTTCCAACAATGCAGATCAACAACTTGTTTGTAATTACGGAGAGAATTCTCAGGACACTGAGGAGTTAAGTGAGCTGTCCATGGTTACATAAATCAAAAGCAGGACTTCCTGAGGTCAAGTATGGCCTTCTGTTCACGTTGCCAGGCCTCACTCATCTTGTTTCCTTTACACACAGTAGGCACTTGATAAATATTTAATTTAATTGCTTGCTTAATTATCTGCTAGGTGGCACAGTGGGTAGCGCCCTGACCCTGGAGTCAGGAAGACCTGAGTTCAAATTTGGCCTCCAAGTTGTCCTAGTGGTGTGACCATGGACAGCTCATTTAATGTCTGTCTCATCAGTAAAACCATGATAACAGCATCTACCTTCCAAGATTATTGTGAGGATTGAATGAGACAACATTTGTAAAGCCTCTGGCACAGAGTAGGTACTATATAAATGCTAGCTATTATTATTAAATCCTCTTGAACATACCTGCCCTCTCTCGTACATCTATTGATTGCTCAAAAACCCATGTATACAAACACTAAGTAAGTTCAGATATTTACTTGTTATGTTACCTTGACAAAGTCATTTAAACTCTCTGGAAATAAATTTCCTACCCTGAAAAGGAAGGGAAAACATTTAATAAGCACCTACTATGTTACCAGGCACTGTGTTTTTTTTTAAACTCTTTTTATTTTTTTTTTTTAATTATTTAACATATTTAGTTTTCAGCATTGATTTTCACAATAGTTTGAATTACAAATTTTCTCCCCATTTCTGCCCTCCCACCCACTCCAAGATGGCGTATATTCTTGTTGCCCTGTTCCCCAGTCAGCGCTCCCCTCTGTCACCCCACTCCCCTTCCATCCCCTTTTCCCTTCCTTTCTTGTAGGGCAAGATAAATTTCTACACCCCATTGTCTGTGTATCTTATTTTCTAGTTGCATGCAAAAACATTTTTTTTTGTTTTTGAACATCTGTTTTTAAAACTTTGAGTTCCAAATTCTCTCCCCTCTTGCCTTCTCACCCACCCTCCCTAAGAAGTCAAACAATTCAACATAGGCCACATGTGTATCATTATGTATAACCCTTCCACAATACTCATGTTGTGAAAGACTAACTATATTTTGCTCCTTCCCAACCCATCACACTTTATTGAATTTTCTCCCTTGACCCTGTCCCCTTTCGAAAGTATTTGTTTTTGACTACCTCCACCCCCATCAGCCCTCCCCTCCATCATCCCCCCCATTTATTTTTATCTTCTTCCCTTTTCTTTCCTGTGGGGTAAGATTCCCAATTGGGTATGTATGGTATTCCCTCCTTAGGCCAAATCTGATGAGAGCAATGTTCACTCATTCCCCCCTCATCTGCCCTCTCCCCTCCTCCCACAGAACTGTTTGCTCTTGCCTCCTTTATGCGAGATAATCCACCCCATTCTATCTCTCCTTATCTCCCTCTCTCAGTATGTTCCTCTCTCATCCCTTAACTGGACTTTATTTCTTTTAGATATCTTCCCTTCATCTTCAACTCACCCTGTGTCCTCTCTCTCCCTCTCTCCCCCCCTCCCCCCCTCCCCCTCTCTCCCTCTCTTTTCCCTCTCTCTCTCTCTCTCTCTCTCTCTCTCTCTCTCTCTCTCTCTATATATATATATATATATATATATATATATATATATATATACGTATATACACACATAGATATATACATACCTACACATTCACCCATATATATATACATAAACATATATGTATGCATATTCCCTTCAGCTACCCTAATACTGAGGTCTCATGAATTATACACATCATCTTTCCATGTAGGAATGTCAACAAAACAGTTCACCTTTAGTAAGTCCCTTGCAATTTCCGTTTCTTGATTACCTTTTCATGCTTCTCTTGATTCTTGTGTTTGAAAGTCAAATTTTCTATTCAGTTCTGGTCTTTTCACTGAGAAAGCTTCAAAGTCCTCTATTTTATTGAAAATCCATATTTTGCCTTGGAGCATGATACTCAGTTTTGCTGGGTAGGTGATTCCAGGTTTTAATCCTAGCTCCATTGACCTCTGGAATATCATATTCCAAGCCCTTCGATCTCTTAATGTAGAGGCTGCCAGATCTTGGGTTATTCTGATTGAGTTTCCACAATACTCAAATTGTTTCTTTCTGGCTGCTTGCAGTATTTTCTCCTTGATCTGGGAGCTCTGGAATTTGGCGACAATATTCCTAGGAGATTTCTTTTTGGGATCTATTTGAGGAGGCGATCGATGGACTCTTTCAATTTCTATTTTGCCCTGTGGCTCTAGAATATCAGGGCAGTTCTCCTTGATAATTTCTTGAAAGATGATATCTAGGCTCTTTTTTTGATCATGGCTTTCAGGTAGTCCAATAATTTTTAAATTATCTCTCCTGGATCTATTTTCCAGGTCAGTGGTTTTTCCAATGAGATATTTGACATTGTCTTCCATTTTTTCATTCCTTTGGTTCTGTTTTATAATATCTTGATTTCTTGTAAAGTCACTAGCTTCCACTTGCTCCAATCTAATTTTTAAAGTAGTATTTTCTTCAGTGGTCCGTTGGACCTCCTTTTCCATTTGACTAATTCTGCCTTTCAAGGCATTCTTCTCCTCATTGGCTTTTTGGAGCTCTTTTGCCATTTGAGTTAGTCAATTTTTTAAGGTGTTGTTTTCTTCAATGTATTTTTCAGTATTTTTTTGGGTCTCCTTTAGCAAGTCATTGACTTGTTTTTATGGTTTTCTCGCATCCTTCTCATTTCTCTTCCCAATTTTTCCTCTACTTCTCTAACTTGCTTTTCCAAATCCTTTTTGAGCTCTTCCATGGCCTGGGACCAGTTCATGTTTTTCTTGGAGGTTTCTGTTGTAGGCTCTTTGACTTTATTAATTTCTTCTGTCTGTATATTTTGGTCTTCTTTGTCAGCAAAGAAAGAATGCAAAGTCTGAGACTGAATCTTGGTGCGTTTTCGCTGCCTGGCCATATTCCCAGGCAACTAACTTGACCTTTGAGTTTTTCAGTGGGGTATGACTGCTTGTAGACTACAGAGTTCTATGTTCCACGTTTGGGGGCGAGGTGCCAGCTCTGCCACACCAGCACTGCTCCTTCCCCAAGAACCCCCAACCCGAACTGGGCTTAGATCTTCAGCAGGCTGTGCACCCCTGCTCTGATCCGCCACTTAATTCCTCCCACCAGGTGGGCCTGGAGCCGGAAGCAGCAACAGCCTCCGCTGCCCCCAGGGCTGGAAGCCGAACCATGAACTCCTTCCACTCCCGCAGCATTTCCCACTAACCTTCTCCGCAGTCTTTGGTGTTTGTGGGTTGAGAAGTCTCGTAACTGCCGCAGCTCACTGAATCAGGGCGCTAGGGCATGCTCTGCCCGGTTGCTGGTCTTGTTGGTCCACGCTGTTCAGGCTGGGCTCTGCTCCACTCCGCTCCCAGCTCCCAGTTCCGTGTGGGATAGACCTCACCCAGAGACCATCCAGGCTGTCCTGGGCTGGAGCCCTGCTTCCCTCTGCTGTTTTGTGGGTTCTGCCATTCTAGAATTGGTTCAGAGCCATTTTTATAGGTTTTTGGAGGGACTCGGTACGGAGCTCACGCTATTCCCTGCTTACCAGCCGCCATCTTGGCTCTGCCCCCCCCCACTGTGTTTTATAAATAAATGGTTGGACTGTGGTCACTTCCAGTTCAAGATCCTATCATACTATGATTCTATGACACCATATACATACATGTGCACGCATGTGCACACACACATACACACACACACACACACACACACACACACACACACACCATGTGCTCACATTCACAAACATGATCCATAATCGCAGTGTTTACACAATCTCACAGTCAGATATGAGGGCTGGAAGGGATTCTGGGTGGTTCTGGAAGAATGTTGTATTGTTGCAAGACATTGTTACTATCTGCTCCTCAGATACTAACACCCATTTCCCCACTCCTTTTCTGTAGTTCCGCCACCTTATCCCCTTCCTATCACCGAACAGAGGAAGAACCAAGAGTTGGAACTAGCTTTGGAAATGGGTCTTTGCTTTCCTAGTGGGAGGGGAGCCCACAGGGGTGAACTAGAACCATCCCCACCCAGCTTGGAAGAGCTGATTGTTAACTTTTCAGTGTGGGCATTTACACCTTGGAAATCAGCAAATGCTACTTATCAAGGCTTGATTTATTATTTTGTTGATTGTCTAGGTTTAAGAAAGCAATAAAGAAAATATTAATAGCAGGTAAACTTAAAAGTGGGTCCTCCAGTACATTTTCCCCCCAGGGAGTTAAACATTTACCAGCATAGCCCTGGATCCTCAGTCACTTAATAAGAAAGGAAAGTGAGCCTGTTAGATTACAGAGGGAAGATGAATTCTTTCATTCAAAATGCACTCGGCATCTACTGTGTGTCAGGCTCTGTGCTCTGCAATGGAATTATAGAGACAAAAACAAGACCATTCAAATCTTGGATTATCATAGGTTCTGAGACCTCCTGAGTACTGGTACCAAGGCTCAGCCCTGTAGAGGAGGCTGCAGGGTAGAAGGGAGAGGGAGGCAGAAGAAGACTCTATCCATATCCTCCAGGAGCCCAGAGGCCTTTGGGAACCCCAGTCATAGGATCTCAATGTTGGAAGGGGACTGAGAGGCCATGTGAACAAGAATCCTCTGTATAGCATCCTCCCACAGAATATAAGATCCTTAAGGACAGCTTTCACTCTCCCCCCCTACTTTGTATCCCCAACTCCTAGTACATAATAAGAACACAATAAATGCTGGGTGATTTGAACATGCCCAATACAGAGTCCTTTGCTTGAAAATATTCAGTGGGGGCAGCTAGTGAGTAGAGCATTGGCCCTGGAGTCAGGAAGACCTGAATTCAAATCTGGCCTCAGACACTTGACACACTTACTAGCTGTGCGACCTTGGGCAAGTCACTTTACACCTCCAAAAAAAAAAGGAAAATATTCAGTGGGGGGTGGGATGGTAGGGAAAAGAAGTGCTGTCTCTCTATGCTTCCCATTCCATTTTAGGGCAGTTCTTATAACTTGGAAGTTTTGCCTTGCTTCTACTTCTCTACTACTTGGTATAGCAGAAAGAGAGTTGGACTAAAAATAAAAAATAAATTAAAAAAAATTTTTAAAAGAGGGTTGGTTTTGGAGTTAGGAAGACCTGGGTTGAGTCCCATCTCTGAAACACACTGACTATGTGAGTCCATGCAAATCACTTGCCCTCTCAGTATCCCAGGCAAGTCTCTAAGGCCATAAGTTGTGGGGTAGTATACTGGCAATCAAGATGGGCTCTTAGCACTTATTCAACCAAGTGCCCTTGAAGAGTTTGGCCTTTATTTCCTTGATTAAATTAGGAGTCCTTGCCTCAAGGGAAAGCCTAGTTTACATGGGTTTGAGTGACATGTTTGTGACATCAGAGGCTTTTAGAACATGTGAGTTTAAGTCTCATTTTTGTGATGCTTTTAGGTCACATGGGTGAGTCGCCTGTCCTTTGACCCTGAACAAGGTATATAAACCCAGAGGTTGGCTTTCTCCCTTGGAGCTCTGAGCCACAGCAGGAGTGGCGCATGACTCTGGGCCATCCATTGTTATGAGCTCCCCAGCTTTGGAGAAAACTCAGATGTTGATGCTTCTCTGGTAACTGTATATTGTGATTTTGTCAGACAGAAATCTGTCTGTTGATTCATGTTTATTTGCTCTGTTTGTATTTGCTCTGAAGCTCAGGGTGCTAGCTTTTCCCCCTGAGCTGAGTGAACGATATTTGTATGTTGGATTAAAGTAAGATTGTTAACCCCTTAACGTTGCTTTTCTTAGTAAAGCAGATGAAAAGAACCTGGGCTTGTAGCATTCTTGTTGTTGGGCTTGTGTTGGTTTTTCACCCCCACAGCAGCTGCTAGCTGGATTATTGCAACAGGTAGTTACTGATCTGCAGTGGTAAAGGGAGCTCCCACTCCTGTAGGTCCCTACCAGGTCCACACCAGGGTGGGAAATCAAGAGACAAAAAACCTAAAATTTACCTCGTTGCTATTTCTCTCCTTGCTCCTAGCTCTTCCTCTGGTCCAATCCTTTCCTCAGAAACAAATCTGTGGGACAGCTAGGTGGTGCACTGAGTAGAGCACCAGCCCTGGAGTCAGGAGGACCTGAGTTCAAATTCAGCCTCAGATACTTGACATACTTACTAGCGATGTGACCTTGGATAAGTCACTTAACCCCAATTGCCCCCTCCAAAAAAAAAAAAAGAAACAAAACCAAATCCTTACGAAGCAAATAATTTTTAAAGGGGAAAAAAAGAAAAAGAAAATCCTTCAAATACTTGTGTAAAGTGGTTCCTTGTTGGCCATAAATGATACATATTAATGGAGGACTTCAAGTACCTAAAAGGAAGGAAGACATTTCCCTCAGGCTTAGCTCTGCTGTTTGCTTTAGTTCATTTGCATGGCAGATCCAAAGTATTTGGGACACCTAAAACCTTGCAGTCAGATCTTCTTTGACTATTTATGGGTCACATAAAATAGGTTTGGGGGGAGCACTGGAGCCAGCTCAAACTGGCTCAAGAGAGCTGGTTGTTTAATTTTCATTTACACTTCAAAAATTGGTGAATCTTACAAATCAGGGCTTGATTGTTCAGACTTCATAAAGTAAAGTGAAATGTTAATATAATAGACTAAACTTAAAAGTATATCCTGCATACTTATGGGGGAGAGAGAGCTGGTTATTAAACATTTACCAATATATCCCTAATCTGAAGATATAGAATCCCCACAAGGCAATTAAACAAAAAGCTACAAGTACTTTTTAATCATAACTCAGAAAGAGACATCTGACACTACCCTGGATAAGCAGAACGTCAAGTTTAAAAAATCTGCTTAAGCCTGGGGTGCTAGTTAGCTGGGGTTGTTCTGTGTTCCAAAAGTTTGGCCTCTGAGGTAAGGAGTCTCCTTTTGGAAATGAAACACTTTTTATATCCCAGTCTCTGCTAATAGGCAGTTCTTCTTTATGGGAAGAAAAGTTGACAAGAGAACCGGGTGGTACAGTGGAGACATCGCCAAACCTGGAGTCAGGAAGACTTCAGATACTAGATGTGTGAACCTGGACAAGTCACTTAAGCTTTGCTTCATTTTCCACATTTGTAAAATGGGGATAGTGATCACACCCACCTCCCAGGGCTGTTCTGAAGATAACCTGAGATAACATTTTAAAGCATTTTGCAAACTTAAAGTACTATATAAATGTTATTATTATTTCCATTAGTCCCACCACCGGGTAAGTGAGGTAAGCTAGCTGCCTTTTAAAAAGAGCTATAGCAAAACAGTCTCTGAGCTTTAAGATAAAAGTGAGAAGGTAGGGCCCACTCTCTAGCTATGGGGAAGAATAGTCCCAGATGGGAGCTCCTGGTGAAGCCAGAAAGTAGAAGTAGAGAGAAACTCTCCCAACCCTCTGCGACTCCAGTAGTCATGTCTAATCAGCAGGGACTACAGGACTGACCAATAGAGGACTGTCAAGAAGTGACCCTTAGAGGCCATCAGAAAACATCATTAGGCAAAGGCTCCCTGCCATGCTCAGATTCCCAACCGAGACTGGCAGAGAACAGCTTGAGGATGTCACCAGAAGACATTGGTGAACCTGGGACATCAAAGGCATGAGTTGCTACTCTATTTGTATGTTCTGGCCACATATATTCCCTAAATGAGTTTTCCCCTCCCACTTATACTTTTATTTGTGGGAGAGTATGCCTCAGGCTAAGAGGGGAGAAGATGAAGCATTGCTACCTTTCTTGGTAAGGTATTTCATTTTACTTTGAATTAATACTGTCCTCTGGCTGACTAGTAAAAGTAAATATATTGGTGGGGGCTCATGAGCTACAGTTCGGAGCAGATATGGATGCAGATGCAGACTCATAGAGTGCCTCGAATCTGGACTTCTGTCAGAAGTCACTGTAACACCAGCACTCTCTTAATTCAGATTCAATGTTGGAATGAAATAAGCACACAAAAGTCATTGAATAGTTAACAAAAGGAAATTTAATTGCCAGAATACCGCAAGGATATGTAACAAGGACACAATTGCACTTAGCTTCTCTGAATAATGTCCCCCACTTCTCCATATGGAAAAGACTCTGGTCATCAGACCAGGATATGGGAAGGGCATGGTTATGCTAGTGATTCTTCAGAAATCCATCAAGTCTCAGGGTACCCCCCATTGCCCATGGCTGGAATTTTTTATGCTTTTAGATGACCAGGAAGCTATATAGGGGAAACTGGAGCCAATCAAGTCCCTAGGACAGCTTAGTCTCCTTTTTGAAAAAGGTAATCTTTGTTACATGTTGGGTGGCTAGGTGGTGCAGTGGGCAGAGCACTAAAGACCTGAATCAGGAAGATCTGAGTTCAAATCCAGCCTTAGGCACTACCTGTGTGACTCTGGGCAAGTCACTTAACCCCTATTTGCTGCAGTTCTTCATCTATAAAATGGCACACACTGGAGAAGGAAATGGCAAATCACTCCAGTATCAAAACCCAATGGACAGAAAGTACAAGGAGTCACTTACAGTCAGACACAATTGAACAACAATGATCCCTGTTAAAGGAGGAAGGGAGGATATGTCTGGGTCTATGCTATGGTAAGTATTAGTCCTTCTATAGCTTCATATGAGGGGACTCATTAGTGAGCTAAGGGGGTACCCCAAAATGCTATTCGTTTTTAAGTTAATTTATTTATTTTTAGTTTTCAACATTTACTTCCATAAGTTTTAAATTTTCCCCCCTCCCTCCCCACTCCTTCCCCAAGATGGCCTGCAATCTGATATAGGCTCTATATGTACATTCCTATTAAACATATTTTCCCATTAGTCATGTTGTATAGAATTATAACGAATGGGAGAAACCATGAGAAAGAAAAAACAAAACAAAAAAAGAAAATAGTCTCCTTTGCTCTGCATTCAGACGCCATAATTCTTTCTCTGGATGTGGATGGCATTTTCCATTATGAGTCCTTTGGAATTGTTTTAGGTCCTTGTATTGCTGAGAAGGACTAAGTCTATCAAAATCAGTCCTTGAACAGTGTGGCTGTTACTGTGTAGAATGTTCTCCTGGTTCTGCTCACTTCACTCAGCATCAGTTCATATAAATCTTTCCAGGTTATTCTGAAGTCCTCCTGTTTATCATTTATTATAACACAATAATATTCCACTGCATTCATAAACCACAATTTGTTTAGCTATTCCCCAATCGATGGGCATTTCCTCAATTTCCAGTTCTTAGCCACTACAAAGAGAGCTGCTATAAATATTTTTGTACATGTGGGTCCTTTTCCCATTTTTATGATTTCTTTGGGATATAGCCCTCAACATGGTATTACTGGGTCAAAGGATATGTACATTGTTATAGCCCTTTGGGCATAGTTCTAAATTGCTCTCCAGAATGGTTAGATCAGCTCATAGCTCCAGCAACAATGCACTAGTGTTCCAACTTTCCCACATCTTCTCCAACATTTAGCATTTTCCTATTTTGTCATGTTAGCCAGTTTGATAGGTGTGATGTGGTACCTCAGAGTTGTTTTGATTTGCATTTCTCTAATCTATAGTGATTTAGAGCATTTTTTCATATGACTCTAGATAGCTTTAATTTCTTCCTCTGAAAACTGCCTGTTCATATCCTTTGACCATTTATCAATTAGGGAATGACTCATATTCTTGTAAATTAGACCCAGTTCTTTGTATATTTTAGAAATGAGGCCTTTATCAGAGACACTAGTTGCAAAAATTCTTTCCCAGTTTTCTGCTTCCCTCCTAATCTTGGTTGCATTGGCTTTGTTTATACAAAAGCTTTTCAATTTAATATAATCAAAATCCAAAATGCTATTCTTAAAGACATTTATAGTGCACCTCATAAGTCTTCTTTTCTTCAGGCTAACCATCCTTAGTTCCTTCAGCTACCCATGAAAAAAGCTCAAGGTTCCTTGCAATCCTGAATGTCCTACTTGGTGTGTTTTTCATCTCATCAATGCCTTCCTAAAATATGGTTCTCATAGCTGAATGCAGTGCTCCAGATGTGGTCTTAATAGGCAAGGGACACTCAGGGTTGGGTAGAGCAGTGAAAGCTGGACTAGTGAAGAAGAACTTTCTGGAGAAGGCTTTAGTTCGCCTTGGAGGATGGCCTCACAGAAGCATTACACTTTGAGCTGGAAGAACTCAGTTCAATGGTCTTATTTTTCTGAGGAGGAAGCTAGGGCCCATCTAAGAGTTATATAAGGTGAGTTTTAATGTTGGAGCGGAGACTCCAGCTTAGGGTTTTTCACCTATACTCACTGTGACTCATGGTAGTATTTATAGAGATAGAGAAGAAGGGAAGCTATGTCAAGTAGGAGAGAATGGGACTGTTTGGGATGGAGTGCAGCCTTCAGAATGACTACTTTATTTCTCTGGGATTGCCGCTGAACCCTCATCAACCTGGCCTCACTTCAAGCATCTGCTCCCTCCTTCAGACAAGGATATTCACAAACATTGGGGTCCTACAGAGGCTCAGATCACCGGCTTCAGATCTAGGTCCTGCTCTAAGCCTCATGGGGAGGTAGGTCTGCGATTCCCCTGCTAAGACACCAGCTCAGCCTCAGGAAATCCACTGCCCATATTCTCTGCATGGCAGAGAGAGAGTGCTATGCTTGGGGCTGCAAGATATGTGCTCAAACCACAGCCCTGACACTTTCAAGCATGCCACAGTGACCTGGAATCCACCCTCAGACACCTGCTGGCTCAGTGACCACAGGCAATTCCCCTAACCTCCCTGCATCTCATCTGTTAACTCATCTGTAAAATGAGGGGGTTGGACTCAATGACTTCAAAGGTTCCTTCCAGCTCTAAGCCTATGATAATATAATTCTGGACAAGTCATTTAATTGGGCTGGGGCGGGGTGGGGTGGGCCTGGAGCGGAGAGAGAGGTTGTTTGCTTATTTCCTTCTGAGTCTATGTACTTTCACTTACAACCACTAGGTGGCGATACAAACCAGTTAATCCATTAATCCAAGCCCTACCGCCCCCAAACAATTGGTTTATTAATGATGACAGCAAGCGCATACATAGCGCTTTAAGGTTTACAAAATACTTTACATATGTTAACTCATTTGATCCTCATAACAACGCTGGGAGGTAGGTGCTATTATTATCCCCATTTTAAAGACGAGGAAACTGAGGCTGAGAATTCTGCTGATTTGTAGAATTAATAAACACCTACTATGTGGTAGGCACTGGGGATACAGAGACAAAAATGAAATAGTCCTTGCCTACATAGAGCACATATATGGCAGGAGGCCATATGCACTGTTGGCCAGGAAACTTGGTTTCTAACCCAGGCTACCCTACTTCTTTTGGGAATATAGGAAAATCACTTCACCTCACCTGTTTCCTTGCCTGGAAGACAGGGACAATAATCTATCTGCAAGTGATGGTGGTTCAGTGGAGCACCCAAAGATGCTTGAAAGATGAGGGATAGGGGAAGGCAGGGAAAAATAAAGTAAAAAGCATACAGCAGAGAACAAAAGAAAACCAACAAGGAAGCAAAGAAAAGCTAGACAGCTTGGAAAACAGGGTGTAGTATTTATTATATAGGTTTTCTTGAAATGGAAATTTATTGTTTTATATTGAATCCTCTCACGGTCTGCTGCATACATGACAATTTTTTTCTTTTCTCATTTTGTATTTAAGTGTAAAATTTTTAAAAATTACCAAAAAGATGAATGTTGAAGATTATCTTTACATGTAATTGGAAAAAATGAGATATGATTTTTTAAAAAAAGGAAATAAAGAGGAGGGTTAAATGTGTGAGTTAGATGCATGCTTAATCAAGAGGGTGGAGGTTAATTGAGATGGATGGGGGCTCTGGGAGGGATCTGGGAGCTAAGTGAAGGGATAGGGATTCACTGAGGATGATGGGGCTTGGTGAGGGATAGGGGCTGGATGGAGGGATGGATGCAGTCTCAGAAAAGGATATCAAGCTTGAACGATCTTATTGGGGCTCAGAGAGGACTATGGATGCTCAGTAATGGGAAGACAGCTGTCAGTGAGGACGATCCCTATTGAAAGGAGATGGGGTGAGGGAAATAAAGGCTCAATGAGATAACGATGACCCAGTAAGGGGACTGGACTCAGTGAGGAAGATGGAGGCTCAGTGAAGATGATAGGGGTTTAATAAAGCATTAGGAATTCAGGGAAGAAATAAGGGTGATGGAACTTAGTGAGAAGACAGAGGGTCACTGAAGGGATGGGAGTTCTGTGAAGAGATAGGGTCAGTTGTGATGTGAAAAAGTTCAAAAGACAGTTTCTAGGTAATTAATAACTTTATTAATCATGCTAGCAGATAATTAATAGAAGGGGTCAGTAGCTGGCTCAAATGCCAAAGACACTTCATGGAACCCACTCGATGCTTATATACCCTTGAAAGAGTGGGTGTTCCTGAGGATAGCAATTAATTCTGATTGGTTAACGATTAATGAGAAGAATGAATATTATAGCCAAAGGCAGACCCATTCTAATGAGGGGTTGGGGGACTCCCAGCCTCAGGCAATCTAGACAAAGGATTCACCCCCACCTAAACCTGAGTAGAACACAATGGGCTAGAATTCACCTTAGATTAAATTCTTTGTAAAGTTTCTACAGGGTGTTCCTAAAGTCTGGACACATAGGCAAAAATGCATATTTTCAAGAAATGAAATGAATGAAATTTTTATTTAATTGGAATCTTAACAAATAGCATCTTCAATATGATTTCCATCATTTGTGATGCAAAGGTTGATGTGCTTTGCAAGATTCACGTGAACTCGATGCAGTAACTCCACATTGCCGTCAATTGCCTATGTGTCCAGACTTTAGGAATACCCTGTAGTTGGGTGGAGTCTCCTATCCAGGATGAAAAAGCATGTACCCAGTGTGTGGGACGAGTGAAGACCTCTCATAAAAGGGAACAAATTAAATAAATAGAAATAAGTAGGATAGTGAGTCCCATTTCTCTACTTAGATATTTTCCCCTCCACAAGCCTAGCTAGTGACCGTAAGGCCCCCGAGATTAAGAACAGGTCCTGTGTATTTACCTAATGGCAAGAGGCCTGGAAGAAAGAAGGGTTGAGGTGAATAAGTCAGCAACCATAAAATTCTCTGAGGATAAGCATAAGACACAGGATACTCACCCCTGTACATTGACCCCAAGATAAGAGAACCTCTGTTTGGGGAAGAATGGATGGAAAGCCGAAAAGCCAGGTGCAATATAGATGTGCAAGATTAGGTAACTAACAACTAATTCCTGCCTGTCACCGATAACCGAACTGTTTGTTTAATCGTCATTGTCATTTAAGACAGATTTACTACCTTGAAATTGATAGTAGAATGAAGTAAGGATGGTGGGAGGTTTATGACTGTGGCCTGCTTGTAAAAATAACTATACTGTTTGCCCCTGGGTAGATTTATCGCGTCTAGATTGTACCCTCAAAGCTTACGTCTGCAAGCTGAGAGGAAGAAGGTTGGGAGGGGGAATTGCGATTAGGGACCTATATAAACACCCCAATTTTCTGTGTCCAGTGCGCTCTGACACTGAGAGGACCCCCAAGTCCTCTCGATGTCCGGGTGGCCCTTTCCTGCAGGATCGTAATAAATTTTCCTTTCTACTTTCACCTTGAGCCTCTGTTGTTAATTTTTGGATTCGTAAAATCCATCCCACACACCAGGGATTTGGGCAATCTCATCCATCGACAATGTCCTTCAGAGACTGAACAGCCTACAGGTTTCTTGGGGAAAAAATTCTAGTCCAAATTCAATAATTGATTATTAATATAAGAGAGAAATAATCATTTGCCTTGCACTGATTGGGCAGCATCCGCTGATCATCCAATGGGATGATAACACTAAATGAAGTGGTTTCTTCCTCCCTTTTGTGTAATTCTTTTGTATATATACTGTATGCATTTATCTGTGAATTTGTAAATCCCTAACAGAACGCAAGCTCCAATGAGAACAAAGTTTGTCTCATTTTTATGTTTGTATCCCCAGTGCCTGGTACAGTGCCTTAAGAAATGCATATTGATAAATTAATTGAAGGAAGGGTAAGTGAGGGGATGTAACTTAGGAGGAAGGGGGATTGGTGGGAGGATAGAGGAGCTCCACAAGGGGAATAGTGATGGGATAAGGCATCAGTATGACAGGGTATGGGCCCAAGCAGAGACCTTTGTCCCTTACCACAAAAGAGTTCAGGTCCCATTTGTCTAAAGGGCCCTGGAGAACCCCGCCTTGAAATGTCCTTGGATTTCCCCACTTGATCTGGTGTTCCCTTGAGACCATAAGCCTTTCTTCTTTTCTATGCCCAAATCTCTTATCTCCAGATTTCCTTCCACTACTTCCCACCTTTGATCCTATCAAAATCCCATTCTCCAGGCTACTGGTCATTCCCATCAAGATCCTCCCTAGATTTGACCTCTAATCACCCCTGGATGTTGCTTCTAGTCACCCCAGGATATTGGTAATTCTCATCAAGATCCTACCTCTAGTCACCCCAGGCTACTGAGCACTCCCAACAAGACCACCCCTGGGACCCCCAGACTACTTGGCTACCCCTGGATTCTTTCTGTATATAAGATCCATCTTGTTTCCAAGAAAGTGCTCAGATTCTATATAGACTGCTTACATTAGCATTATAAAGGCTCAAGGTTCAATCTGGCCCCCTGGCATTAGCCATACAAATGCTCAGGCTCATTAAAAGTCTGCCCATTATGGCGAATCTTTATTAAACTTTGTTTTTCTTTGGCTGAAAGAAGGCTTGGGTGGAATTTATTCAGGCAGGACCAGGTGTGTCGGTATTTTGGGGTCCTGAGCCTCAACAGTAGTGGCTTTGTGGAATTGAGTTATTGAATGGAGGCACATAGCATGGAATGAGGATTCAATGAGTCTTGAGGGGCTCAGTGAGGGGAAAGAGGCTGATTGACCAGCTGGTGAAAGCCCAAGAGGTCATTGTGATGGGGTGCTTGGGTGCTTGTGCTTGGACCTTAATTCTAACAGCCTCTGCTTGGGTGCCTGTGCCTGAACCCCAATTCCAAAACCACATCCAGTTCTAAAATCACATCTTTCCTTCGTCTCTCTAGCTCAAGGGCAGCATGCCCCAGCAATACACTTATCTCTACTCCTTTCACAGTAGGCAGCTGTGCCTATCTATAGACTGACTCCCTGTGTACTGATAATTGGCTGTGCACTGGGTCATGACAATATTTGCTACTTACTGACCTTACTGATATGTATCCTAGATATAGTCAAATGTATACTCTCTTACATTTATTTTGTCTAACAAGACATTTGATGAGAGCCACCTAGATATTCCTAGTCAGCCCTGACCGTTGGTTAACTTAGTGACCTTTCATAGTCAAAACCTTGGGCTATTTCCCAGTGAACTCTGGGTAATATGCCTGCGCAGCAGATATAAAAAGTGCATGTTCCTTTAAGAACTGATGACCCCTTAACCACTCCCTAATCCCACCCCAAAACACCTAATTGACATGTTTTACTCCTAAATCTCTTACAAAAACTTTTCCTGCATCCCTGTAAGGTTGTAGGGACCCTAAGAACTCTTGCCTGCTGTAAAGCATTACAATAAACTTTTGCCAACTTGACTTAAGGAATGCTTGAGATGGTGAATTCATTCCAGATGGCCCCGACACTCTCCAGTACTCGGGTCCTTGAGGGGTACTCCCCCTCAACGACCCCCTCTGGGAACTCCAGTCCTGGGAACTTTAGTTTTGGGATTCCTGAATCCCTGGGTTTAACAATTGGAAGTGTTAGGATTTATTAAAGTGGATGGAGTGAAAAGGTGGGAGTTTAATGTTAAGTATGAAGCTTCCTTCCAAGTTCAGGAAACTCTCAATCATGTCTCCAAATAGTATAAAAAGGGCTGGGTGTTTGGATTTCTGGGAGGAAGGAGGCAATGGCCAATGGAATCTAACGTTTTTGTAAACCCATCTTATATAAGACAGTTGGTACAGTGGTTAGTGCTGGGCCTGGAGTCAAGAAGACCTGAATTCAAAACAGGCATCGGACACTCATTAGCTATGTGACCTTGGTCAAGTCACTTCACCTTGGTCTGCCTCAGTTTTCTCATCTTGAAACTGAGGATAATAATAGCACCTTCTTCTTCATGTTCAGTCATTCAGTCCTGTCCGACTCTTCGTGACCCCATGAACCATAGCACACCAGGCCCTTCTGTCCTCCACTACCTCCCAAAGTCTGTCCAAGTCCACGTTTGTTATTTCCATGATGCTGTCTATCCACTTCATCCTCTGCTACCCCTTTTTCCTTTTGCCTTCAATCTTTCCCAACATCAGAGTCTTTTCCAATGAGTCCCATCCTCTCATTACATGGCCAAAGTATTTAAGCTTCAGCTCCAGTATTTGACCTTCCAGTGACTAGTCTGAATTAATATCTTTAAGCACTGACTGATTTGATCTCCTTGCTGCCCAAGGGACTCTCAAAAGTCTTCTCCAGCACCACAATTTAAAAGCATGGATTCTGCAGCACTCAGCTTTCCTTATAGTCCAACTCTCACAGCCATAACATTGCTACTGGAAAAACCATAGCTTTGACTATATGGACCTTTGTCCACAAAGGTGATATCTCCGCTCTTTAGTATTCTGTTCAGATTTGCCATAGCTTTCCTTCCAAGGAGCAAGCATCTTCTAATTTCATGGCAGCAGTCTCTGTCTACAGTGATCTTTGAGTTCAAGAATATAAAATCTGACACTGCTGCCATTTCCTCTCCCTCTATTTGCCAGGAAGTGATGAGACCAGTTGCCAAGATCTTAGTGTTTTCTTTTAAATACGTAAAAGGCTTCAAGCTAGCTTTTACACTCTCCTCTTTCACCCTCATCAAGAGGCTTCTTAATTCCTCTTCACTTTCTGCCATCAGAGTGGTATCATCTGCATATCTGAAATTGTTAATGTTTCTCCTGGCAACCTTAATTCCAGCTTTTGATTCATCTAGCTTGGCATTTCATATGATTTTGCAAAATATAAACTAAATAAATAAGGTTACAATATACAGCCTTGTCATACTCCTTTTCCCATCTTAAACTAATGAGTTGTTCTAACTGTTGCTTCTTGACCCACATATAGATTCCTCAGGAGATGCATAAGATGATCTGGTACTCCTGTCTCTTGGAGGAATTGCTACATTTGGTTGTGATCCACACAGTCAAAGGCTTTAGTGTAGTTAATGAAGCAGAAGTAGATGTTTTTCTGGAACTCCCTTGCTTTCTCCATAATCCAGTGAATGTTGGCAATCTGTTCTCTAGCTTCTCTGCCTCTTCAAAAACCAGCCTGCTCTTCTGGTAATTCTCCATTCATATATTGCTGAAGCCTGGCTTGCAGAATCTTGAGCATAATCTTGCTGGCACGTGAAATGAGTGTAATTGTTCGGTAATTTAATGCTTGGCATTGCCCTTCTTTAGGGTTGGGATGTAAACTGATCTTTTCTAATCCAGTGGCCACTTTCAAGTTTTCCAAATTTGCTGGCATTTGAGTGAAGCACTTTAACAGCAGCAGCTTTTAGGATTTTGAATAGCTCAGCTGGAATTTTATTACCTCCGCTAGCCTTATTGTTAGCAATGCTTGCTAAGGTCCACTTGACTTCATTCTCCAGGATGTCCGACTCTAAATCAGTAATCATACCATCATGGCTATTGTTGATGTTAAGATCTTTCTTGGATGGTTCTTCTGTGTACTCTTACCACCTCTTCTTAATCTCTTCTGCTTCTGTTAAGTTCCTACCATTTTTGTTGGGACGTAGGGGGTGTTCAGGGAAGACTAGTACCTCTGGTGTGAAAGCTGCTGAGCCCCATCCAGGGCTGCTCATCTACCTTTGGTGTCCACTTGATTCACCCAACTCTCACCTGTGGCTCCAAGAAGCTGCAGCATGTGCAGCAGCCACGCCCCAATAAACCATTTTAGCAGAGAGGCTAAAATCAGGTTGAGGGTAACTGACAGGCCTCAAACTTGGTGATGAGTTACAGGAAGACTTCTCCTGGCAGAATGAAGGCATGTGAACAATTTTTTCCAATGGGTCATGAAGGTAGCAGAAGCAATGAGAGCTTATTTAGAGCTTGGTTTGACATTGAAGATACCAAAGTCCCCCACTGCATCCTGGCCCAGCTGTCTTGACTTTTGTCTTGCCACTGGACTCCAATGACTCTGGAAGAGGGAGTGAGACTTGTGATGTGAAGAAATTCTTTCTTACTTAAATCCAGTTCATGTCTGAGTCAAAAGATGTCATCCATACCATTTTCCATTTTTACCTATCACAGAATCCTGTGGCAATGGGTAAGTGATAAAGCAGCAAGTGCAAATATACTAGGAGCTGCAGTCACAACCCTGCACAGAAGCAGCCGAAGCCACAGGGTCATCTTCTCACTAGACTGGGATTTGGCAGTCCTCTTGGTGTCTGAGCAGTCTTTTTGAAGGGCTGCACTGCTCACCTCCTGCTATGAGGAAGGGAGCCAGAAAAGGTGCCCTAAAAATTGTCTTCTTTACCTAACATAACCCTGGTCTGCTTACCACAGCCAGGTAAGCCTACCCTGTGGTCAAAACACAAAAATATACAAAAACTTTTGTGAAGATGATTCCACTCACCATTAGTACATGGAATGTATGTGTACTTATGGACAATATACTATCTAGTAGACCTGGAAGACGAACCTAAAAGAGCTCTTGGTGTGAGAGAACTCAGCAGGTATTACATCCAGATAGTGGTCCTCAGTCAATCCAGGCTGACAACATATGAAAATCAGAGCTGGGTATGTGTTTTTCTGGAATGACTACAGTGATGGGAAGCATCGTGAAACTGGTTTATGTTTTGCGATCAAAACTAATCTAGTCAACAAGCTTGTATGCCTCCCAAAAGGGGTGAATGACAGGTTCGTGACAATGTGATTGCCACTTGCAGGAAAGCACCATGCCCCCATCATCAGTGCTTATGCTCCCTCTATGACGAACCCTGATGAAGTCAAAGAAGACCCTTAAAATCAAGGTGCCAAAAGAGAACAAGCTTATAATTCTGGGTGATTTTAATGCCAGAGTAGTGAGGCAAATGAAAAGCCTGAGAGACAGAGTTTCTGGGTAATTAATAATCAATTTATTGATTAGGCTAGTTGATAATCAATAAATTTATGGTCAGTGGTCTCTCTGGGTAACCAAGGACAAAACCATGGAGGTCACTGAATACTTAAATACCTTTGGAAAAGAGGGTGCCCCTGGCACGTAAAAATCAACCCTCACTGGTGAACAACTAATGAGGGGGTGGACTTTCAAATGAGGAGGTGGCCCGAAAGCCTTCAGCCTAGCCTGCTGAGAATATAGCTTGATCATGAATAAGACTGAGCTGTCTCCAGCAACCTGGACAAAGGAAACCATCTCTACCTAGACCACTCTGGTTGGTTTCTCCTTCATGAGCTGGGTTACTCTAAACTCCAATGGAGGGGTACAAAGACATGGGCTTCGTGCCTTAGGGCTGAAATTCACCTAGATTAGATTCTGTTTACACTCTAAACAGAAGGAAGGTCTCCTAGTTGCGCAGAGTCTAGCCCAACATACAGGAGCATGTTCCCAGAGGATTTAGTCAATCTCATCCATCAGTAATGTTCTTCAGAGACTAACTGACCTACAGGCACTGGTCCCTGAATGAGAAAATAGAGAGAAAAAGCCTTAATCCTAATTTAATATTTGGACATTAATATAATAGAAAACAACAATTTCTCTCAGTAGGCACAGACTATCAGTCCTTACAAGGAATGGAGTCGGAAATAGCAACATCAATGGTCCCTGAATGAGAAAATAGAGAGAAAAAGCCTTAATCCTAATTTAATATTTGGATATTAATATAATAGAAAACAACAATTTCTCTCAGTAGGCACAGACTATCAGTCCTTACGAGGAATGGAGTCAGAAATAGCAACATCAGTGGTCACTCATGTGCATCTCATGACCTTCTCATCACGAACATTGTCCTCTGTTTACCCAAACAGAATAAAACTTCATGGATGCACCCTCACAAACATTGGCATTTAATAGAATATGTCATTGTAACGAAAAGAGACAGGATGTGAGAGTGATGAAGGCAATGTGTGACGCAGAGTGCCAACACACTGTTGGCAACGGGAGCAGAAAAGAAGTGGGCAGCTTTCAGAGGTTTGGTGTATAGCACTGCATTTACTTATCTGGGCCAGATGATGATGCCCTTTTATGCTGCCCTGAAGGCTATTTATGGGCCAAAGATCTATGGTGCATTTCAACTACTCGGTGCTGATTGAGCCACATTGATTAGTGGTAAGGACATGATTCTAGAGAGATGGACGGAATACTTCCATAGTGTTCTCAACAGACCACCAATAACCAATGCTGAAGCCATTGATGGTTCCGGCCAAACTTCCAGTGGAAGAAGAGGTTTTGAATGCCATTTGGCTCCTTTCCTGTTGCAAAACACCTGGTGCTAATTCTATTCCAGCTGAGATTTACAAGGCAGGGGGTCCACTGCTCATATAAAAGCTGACTGAAATCTTCCAGGTTACATGGCAAAAGAAGGTTATCCCCCAGGACTTCAAAGATGCTGCCATTGTCTATCTTTGTAAAGGAAAAGGAAACAGGTTGTCCCATGACAATAACAAGAAGGTCTCTCTCTTAGTCAGTGCTGCAAGATTCTTGACAGAACCCTCCTTAATAGGCTGATCCTTCACCTGGAAGATGGCCATCTACCTGACAGCTAGTGTGGCTTCAGAAGGAGCTAAGGAATGGTCATTATGGTATTTGCTGCCTGACAACTCCAGGAGAAATGCCAGGAGCAGAACAGAGGTCTGTACACAATTTTCATTGATCTGACGCCTTTGATACTGTCACTCCTGAGGGCTTGTGGAACACCATGGTAAAATTTTGTTGCCTGGAGAAGCTCATCAATATTGTATATCAATTTCATGACAGCAGGCTTGCCTGGGTGTAACAACAACGCTGCTTGCAGCTGCTGTGGAAGTGTAAGGCCAATAACACCAGCACACAGCAGGGCTGCTGGCACAGGTTCTTTGATCTGCTTTTCTAAGGAAAGCAACTTTAAGGGATTTACGATCTCACTTTAATTAAACATACATATAACATTCACTTAGTTCAGGGGAAAATGTCAGCACTCTGAACTTCAGAGAAAACACAAACAAAAATTACAAACAGAAATTATATAAAAAGAGCAAATAACAGCAAAAATCAGCAGACAGGGCTTCTGTCTGTCCATAGCAATACATACATAGTTACCAGAGAGAGAAGCACCAACATCTGGGTTTTCAAAGCAGGGGGTGGGGAGGACTCCTTAATGGCTACCCAGAGTCTCCACACGAACACTCTTCCAATGAGTGAGTCCCTGAAGCAAAACGCTAACGTCAGAGTATATATACTTTTTCAGGGTCAGCCCACAGAAGGCGTCACAACTATATGACTCAAACTCATGTAACTTAGGCTTTCTTGTGACTTAAGCAAGTCATCAAAGACTTGATTCAATCAAAGACTCAATCAAAGGCACTTGATCGCCTTAGTGTTGAGAAACCTAGAACTCCAAAAGAAAAAAGGGCAAAACAAAAAGTCCCACTTTACTTTCCATTACAGCGGGTTCTAGACAAAGGATGATGCCCTCAAGCTTTCCCAGTCACCAGTGGAGTAAAGCAGGGTTGTGTGCTTGTTCCCATGCTTTTTAGCATGTTGTTTCTGTGATGTTGTCAGATGCCTTCAGTAAGGATGAAAATGGCATCAAGGTCAGCTACCACACCGATGGTAAATTATTTAACTTGAAAAGACTTCAACCAAGACTAAAGTGGAGAAGGAATTGATGCACAGCTTTTTGTTTGAAGAGATTGCACACTGAATCCAGCCTCTGAGGCTGCATTGCAACAGAATATGGATCAGTTCTCTGCTACTTGTGCTAATTTTGGCCTGACAATTAACACCAAGAAAACAGAATTTCTCCACCAGCCAGCACCACACCATCCATACATGGAACCATTGGTTAGAGCAAATAGAGAAATTTTGAATGCTGTGGATAAGTTCACTTACCTTGGCAGTACATTTACCAGGAATGTCCACAGATGATGAGGTTGATACATACATTGCCAGAGCTAGCTCAATGTTTAGGAAGCTCTGAAGGAAAATGTGGGAGGGAAGAGGTATTGGACTGCCTACCAAACTAAAGGTCTACAGAGCCATTGTGCTGACCTCATTGTTCTATGCCTGTGAAACCTGGACAGTCTACCGGCATCATGCCAGGACACTGAGACGCTTCCATTTGAATTGTCTTAGGAAGAGTCTGAAGATCACCAGGCAATATAAGGTACAAAACACTGAGTCCTTTCTCAAGATGAGCTGCAGACTCTACTGCAGAGAGCTCAACTCCAATAGGCTGGTCATGTTGTTTGAATGCCAAACATATATTTGCCTAAAACACTATTTTATGAAGAGCTCACACAAAGCAAGTGCTCACACAGGGGTCAGAAGAAGTAACACAAGGACACTCTCATGGTCTCTCTGGAGAACTTTGGAAATGATTGTGAGACATGGGAGACACTGGCACAGGACCATTCAGCATGGCGTGCCCACATCAAAGAAGACTGTGCTCTATGAGCAAAAAAGAATCGCAGTGGCTCAAAAGAAAGAAAAGATACTCAAATTTGGAGACATTTCCACTCAAATGTTTATATGGATCATTTGTGCTTGTCCCATAGTAGAGCCTTCCAAGCTTATAGTGGTCTTATCAGCAACAGTTGAAAACACTGCACCTTGACCCCAACATAATGATTTCATTTTGGTCCTCTTCGAGCATGAAGGACAAAAACCAACCATTTTTGTCTTCTATCAGGCCTATTTTTGAATGAAATGGTCCCTTGATATCTCTAATTTTCTTGAAGAGATCACTTGTCTTTCCCATTCTATTATTTTCTTCTATTTTTTTGCATTGCTCATTTAGGGAAATCTTATCTCTCCTTGCTATTCTCTGGAATTCTGCATTCAGCTGGGTATATCTTTCCCTTTCCCTCTTTTCTCAGGTATTTATAAGTGTCATCAGACAGCCATTTTGCTTTCTTGCTCTTGTTTTTTGGGGGAATGTTTTTGTTGCTGCCTCCTGCACAATATTGCAAACTTCTGTCCATGGTTCTTCTTCAGACATTCTATCTCTCAGATATAATCTCTTAAATCTATTCATCACCTCTACTTCATATTCATAAGGGATGATATTTAAGTCATACCTATATGGTCTGATGGCTTTCCCTACTTTCTGCAATTGGAGTCTAAATTTTGCAATAAGAAGCTCACGATCTGAGCCACAGTCAGTTTTGGAGCTTGTTATAACTGACTGTATAGGGCTTCTCCACTTTTGGCTGCAAAGTATGTAATCAATCTGATTTCTATATTAACCATCTGGTAATGTCCATGTGTAGCATCCCAGTAGTGCTTAACAAATGCTTATTCCCTTCCTTTCCCTTATCTTCCAGCAAAGGTGAGAAAGATTTTCCCCAATCCTTCCTTCCTTCCTTCCACCTGCCCTGTCTCACCCATGTCTATTGGCTTAAAAGTAATTTAACATCCTTGCCAGGGAGTTGGGGTAGGGGTAAGGGGGAGGTGAATCTCTCTTCTGGTTCTGGTCACTCTCCCTTTAGAATGATGATGGAGAGAAGAGCTGCGGATGACCTGATGCCAGACCCCCATCTCCCCTAGGGCTGAGTCCACTGAAGGCCTTCTTGAAGGAGGAAGGGATGTCAGTGAGTCACACCAGCTCTCTGGCCTTAAGAGGGGGTAGAGACTAGGATCTGGGCATCTGTTCTGGGCAGGCAGCCCTGGCATGAGGGAGGTGACATCTGGAAACTGGGAGAGAGAGGAGGCCCCAGAACCCAAGGGAGGTTAATTTCCTCTAATAGGAGCTGATTATGAGCAGTCAAGGTCTGGCTGCTGGGGGAAAGGAGGGGCTGAGTGCAGGAGGTAGTGGGATCCAGAAAATATTTCCTTGGCAATCCATCTTCCAAGGGAGTTAAAGCTCTTTAAGGCAAAGAGCATAGCCTAGCTAGGGACCAAACCCCAGCTGACTCCAGCCAGAAAAACCACTTAGGGCTGGAATGTCCTGGGCACTTGGGAGGACCAACCTTGTTTCAAAAAAGTATTATATTGGGATGAATGTAGGTCATGGCCCATCCCTCTGCCCCCCTTTTAATTGAAAAATTATTATTAAATTAAATTTCTTTTGTTTTATATCCCATAAATTTCCTACTGTATCTGTCCCTCTCCTAGAAAGCCATCCCATATGATAATAGTTTTTAAAGGCAAAGAAAAGAAGAAAAATCAGCAAATCTGAATAAATACAAGGAAAGATCTGACAATCTGCAGAACACTCCGAACCCACGGACCTCTTACCTCTATAAAGGCATTGAATAGGGGGAGGTATCTTCTTATATCTCTTCTTTATATATCAGAGATATGGCTTTGATCTCTTCTATGAAGGGGGTGGGTGGGTGGAGAGGTTAATAGGGGGTTAACAAGGGCCAAGCTTGTTCTTGAAAATTTCCCCACATTCAGTTTCAGGGTTTTTTTTGTGCGGGGTTGCTCTCTCCATTCACATTGCTATAGACCTGGGGTATATTGTGTTCTTGGCTTTGCTTCCTTTCCTCTGCACCAGTTCACGTCTATCTTAACAGGCCGCCCAACAGTCATCACATCTGTCATTTCTACAGCACAGTAATATTCCATTATATTCATGTATCACAGTTTGGCCATTCCCCCAATCGATCGGCATTTACTTTGTTCTCAGTGATCTGCCACCACAAAGAGTGCTGCTATAAATATTTCCCCCAATGGCTTTTACGAATCCTGCTTGCGGCCAATAATGAATGATATATGCTTCGGTGTACATCTATATGTTTTTTTTTCCTTTCAAAGAAATCCCATCCTAAGTGGTCGAAATCCAAACTAGTGGTGATTATATATATTTTTGAAATGATCTGAATCACTAATAATTAGAGAAATGAACATTAAGATAACTCTGAGGTTGGCATCTAATGGCAAAGATGACGAAAGAGGAAAACGACAAATGTTGGAGGGACTGTGGGAAAACAGGTACCAGTGGGCTCTCTTGGTAGGGCTTGGCACAGTGCCTGGCACATCATAGGTGATTAATAAATTCCAGTTGAAGGAGTGATTGTGAATTGATTCAGCCATTTGGAGCTATCCCCCAAAAGTTTCTGAACTGTGCATAACCTTTGACCCAATTGTACCACTACTAGGCTTATATTCCAGATATATAAAAGAAAGAGGAAAAGGACCTAAATGTACAAAAATGTTTTTGTAGTAGCGAAAAAATGGAAACTGGGAGTGCCCACCATTCGGGGAATGTCTAAAGAAATTATGATATGTGAATGTAACGGAATATTCTTGTGCTATAACAAATGACAAAACGGATCCTTTCATAGGAAACTGAGCAGACCTCTGTGAACGGAAGTGAGCAGAGCTAGGACACACCATACAATGACAACAGTGTTATTTTGTGGCTGTTGTCATTGTTGAGTAGGGTCTGACTCTTCATGACTTCATTCGGGGTTTTCTTGGCAGAGATACTGGTGTGATTTCCTTCTTCAGCTCATTTGAGAAACTGAGGCAAACGGTGAAGTGACTTGCCCAGGGTCACACAACTAGTGAGTGTCTGAGGCTGGATTTGAATTCACAAAGATGATTCTTCCTAATTCCAGGTCCAGAACGCTATCCATGGTACCACCTTGCGACCCTCAACAATACGATAGAGAAAAAAAAGGTTGAGGTTTTTTTTTTCTCAACAATGTTATAGAGAAAAACAACTTTGAAAGACTTTAGAACTCTGATTCATGCAATGGAAAACCCTGAGCCCAGAGGACTGAAGATGAGTCATCCTATCTACCTCCTGCCAGAGAGGTGATGGACTTAAAATCCAGAATGAGATCGGTATTTTTGGACCTGGCCAATGTGGGTATTTGTTTTGCTGGACTGTGCATGTTTGTTATAAGGGTTTTGTTTTTCTTTTTTTTAATTGTTCAGTTGGGAAGATTGGTGGGAGAGAGATAATAAATGCTTGTAAAAACAAATAAATCCCATCTTGAGGGTATAATATTTCTCTATGATAAATGGTTTATTGATGACTTTTTAAACATCGCTGTCACTTTCCAATAAAAATTATAGGTAACATTTATGTAGCACTTTAAGGTTTGGAAAGTTCTTTATGAATATGTTATCTCATTTAATCTTCACAAAAACCCTGCAAAATAGATGCCATAATTAGCCCCATTTTACAGATGAGGACAGTGAGGGTTAGAGAGGTTAAATGAATTGCCTAGGGTCACACAGCAAAGAAGTGTCCTAGGCAGAATTTGAACACAGATCTTCCTGAGTCCAGGTGCAGTGCTCTATGGATTATGGCATGCCAACTTCCCAACGATTATCTCCTCTCCCACACCCACCACCACCACCACCCCAGCAAGGAAATATAATTAATTAAGATAAATCCAAAGATTAGCCATGTGTAACAAGATATGGGCAGCTAGGTGGTGCAGCAGATAGAGTGCCAGGCCTGGAGTGAGGAGGATGCATCTTCCTGAGTTCAAGTCTGGCTTCAGACACTTCCTAGCTGTGTGACCTGTTTGCTTAACCCTGTTTGCTTCAATTTCCTTTCTGTAGGATGAGCTGGAGAAGGAAATGGCAAACCGCTCCATTACCTTCGCCAAGAAAACCCCAAATGAAGTCCTGAAGAGTTGGACATGACTGAAACAACTGAACAACAACAAAATACAGCCCATTCCAAACCTAAAGGCCATGATCTTCTTATGGGGAGGAGGGAAGTATGGTTCACTCTAGTCCTCTGGGATCAAGATTAGTTGGTGAATGCGGTGTATATTTAGGGAAGCTGTTGTTTGGTACAATATAGTACAGGGTGTCCCAAAATTCTTAGTGCCTAAAATTCCACCCTTAGAGACTCGTTCCTTTAGCTTTTACAAGTTTGATTCTCATTAGAGTGGAAAATCCTTCCTTCCAGCAAAGGTAAGCTCTTTAGCTATTTCGAGTTATTAATACCTCACTGTGTATGAGTGTTGGATCTTTCCCTCAGATCACATTTGGGTAAGGAGAACAGCACAGTGAGAAGGAGAAGGAAGACAGTGCCCTGTGTGACCACAAAGTCATTCATTCCCCATGGTTTCCTTTCTTGGCCCTCCCAGCATAGAACCTCTAAAGGGAAGGGGGCTTTACTAATCAGGGCCTTGATCTTGCCTCTTGCCTCCTACTTTAAAGTGAGGGTTTTGTTTGTTTTTAATTGCTTGAAGGGATAATCAGGTTCAATTTCCTGATTTAATAGAAGAGAAAATTGTTGCCTAGAGGGGGGCAAGTAAGCCAGGGTCTGCTGATAAACTAGGAGCTCTCCAAAAATGCAAGCAAGACCTACTTTCACACTTACTGTGCTATTAACATTTTCTCTGTCCCTTTCTCCAGTCTAGACAATCAACAAAGAAATAAATTAAGCTCTGATTTGTAGCATTTGCTGATTTCTGAGGTGTAAATGTTCATACTGAAAATTAAACTGTTGGAGAGCTGGTAGGAGCCAGTTCCCACACACTTACAGAAGTCAAGGTCAGGCAGCAGGTCAGCGATAGGGCCAGCCCAGAGCTTCCAGAACAAGTCCACTAAGGGATCCCTTAGTGAGACAGGCAGACTGTTACCAAGTGGTAGGGAGGCAGAAAGGATGCCAGCAAGGATGCTAGCTAGGGAGGCTGAGGTTGGCAAGAGGGAGCAAGGCAGGGTTGGGAAAGACCTTGCCTAGCCTGCCTTCTGGTAGCTTCCTATTTTAACTATTTATTCTTGCTAACTATGCCTCCAAAGGATCAAAAGTATTGGTGGTACCCTCTAAATTCAGCACACCATTCCTTCCTCCCCTGGGCAACCAGACAAAGCCTTCATCGTCCTACCCTCTGGGAGCCAGGGTTAGAACTTAGATCTTCCAACACCCAGCCCAGTGCTTCCTCAAAAACAATCTACCCCTGTTGTTCTTGAGTTGTTTTTCAGTTTTGTCTGACCCTTTGTGACCCCATTTGGGGTTTTCTTGGCAAAAATCCTGGAGTGGTTTGCCATTTCCTTCTCCAGCTCCTTTTACACATGATAAAACTGAGGCAAACATTGTGAAGTGACTTGTCCAGGGTCACACAGCCAGGAAGTGTCTGAAGCCAGATTTGAACTTAGGGAGATGAATCTCCCTGACTCCAGGCCTGGCATTCTATCTACTACTCCACCTAGCTGTCCCAGTCTGCCCTTGGATGATAATTTATTGGTTTTCTTTGAGATCAAGTTGGTCTCCCTGCCCCTCAAGTCAAGGGCTCTCTGATTCCAAAGACAGTCTCTGACTGAGGGCTTAACTTTTGTACCTCACCCCTCTTTACAGAAATGCCCAGCTCTTCCTCTAGGGACTCTCAGGGCAGGAGCTGAACGGGGGCCCAGTCCCAGAACTGTCCTCATTCTCCCACTCCAGGAGAGAAAACCAAAGCTCCCAAGATCTAGAGAAGCCTTCACTTTACTGGGAATATTAGACTTTTTTTTTCTCCTGGGTAGAGAAATATCTTCAAATCAGCAGCTCTTGAGCCTGTGCTGGGGGCAGAAGATCAGTAGCCCTTCCACCTGAAGATCATCACTACTCCCTTCCAGCCTGAGAGTGCCCTGTCCAAGCATCAACCATCCCCGGGACACTCCACTAGGAAAAAGCCTAGGAGATACAGAGAAGTTGAGTCAAGTTGAGTCAGAGAAAGGGGAGAGAAAGAGAGAGAGAGAGAGAGAGAGAGATTATTATTAATAACCAATGATTTGGGGAGATCTACAGTTGTCCCCTTTTTCTTAAGTCCTGATTTTAAAAGTTCAGTCCCTTGAAGGCCAATACTGATAATGAGATTTGTACTAACTTTCTTGTTCGGACCCCCCACCCAGGAGGGGAAGTCGTTGTACTTTACTCAAGTTGGGGGGGGGGGGGGCGGGGAGGATAGATTCTTTGAATAGATTGCCCAAGGCTGGGCATAACTTAAGAAGTAAATGACATAATCAAAGTTCAGGTCCAGCCCTTCATTGTAATATCAATTCTCTCATTAATTGTTAACCAATCAGAGTGCATTGCCTCCTCTCTTCCAATGGGCACATAAGGCTTGATTGAGCCTGCTGCCATGATTGTCTTTGGTCTAAGAGAGACGGCCAAATGACCATCCTTTTATTAAAATGCTGGCATTATTAATAAGATGATTAAGATACCAGGAATTATGTCTCTCAAACCTATTTTTAAATGCCGTTGAAGGTAGATGGACAGACAGACAGATAGAGATAGATCCCTTTGTCCACCAGCAAATAGCCAACTTTGTAAATGAAAAATGGTCTCTCAAGTCTAGAGAGTAAAACTGACAAACTTGGGACCTTGGAGATGTTTCACTGAGTCCAACCTATTCATTTTACAGAGGGGGAAACCAAGGCCCAGTGGAGAAAAGTGACTAGGGTCAGGTTGCCCAGCAAGAAAATGGAAGAGTCAGGATTCAAACCCAGACCTATTGTCTTCTGTCTCAGTGTTATATTCTCTCTACTGCACCAGAGGAGACCCAAGGAGAAAGTTTGGAAGGAAGGGTATCTTTAGGAGGTTATAGGTGTCTTACAAAGATGCCAAATTACTGATTCAAATGGATTACACAGAAGTATGCCTTCCAGAACTAAATTCACAGCTTGCCTCGTTCTCAGGAGGCTTTTTTGTGGGGAGGGGGGACACTCTTAGAACACACCCAGTTGTCCTCCCCCCCCCCCACTGGGGCCATGGTGGAACCCAGCTAACTATGTACCCTCAGAGGAAGACACACATAAACCACACAGGAGACACATACTCCACTGGGAACCATTTATTAAAATTAGACTCGTCCAGCTTATGAAACCCAAGGACAAAGCAAACGGATGTTCTCACCCTGTTTCAGGATTGCTAGCACATTAAGAATTGGGATCAGAGCCCAGAGAGAGTCATGATTTCCCTGCACAAAAGGGTACAGAGGATCCCAAACACAAGATAGTCCAAGAGCGGTCCCTGATGGGATCCAGGGTGCACGCCAGGCTTATTTTTGTCAATGGGTCTCCATCAGCAATACTGACTCGAAGTCCCCGAAGACTAATTCATTGTTCAGAGGAGAGATAGCATGAGTACCAAATCAGCTGCATGATGGGAATGTTTGCCTCGGGATTCAGAAGTTGACTTGACAGCGTTACAAAGGAAGGAGTTGGGAGTGAAGGACTAATATACAGGTAATCAAACTACAAGGAAGTAATAGCCTCTCTTTTGTTTTCAGGAGGCAGCTGACCTGAAGCAGCCCACTTTGGGTTTCCAAGCTAGAGCTTAGGGAAGAGCCCCCTATTCCAATCAATATTCTTTTATGCATCCTTCAAGCACTTTTTTTTAATCCTCTAAAAGAACCCTCTAGGGCTAGGCTCTGATATCACCTTGTCCCTAGAGTATAAGTTTAACCTTGAGGCTCTCAAGCCTATTTTTGTAAAGGGCACCCCTCTCTCCCACTCCTCCCTTCAGAAATGCCCCAGTTCCTTTCTCCTACAGACCTCAGGCACTGGGGGAGCAGAGGGGTGGGTAGCTGCAGTCAGCCCTTTTTTCCTACAAGTTTGGAGCTAGCAGAAATCTTTAGAAATTACCTCATTCGCCTTTTTCATTCTATATGTAAAAGAGGCAGCTGGATGGCACAAAGAATATTGTGCTGGACCTGAATTGGGGAAGATCTGAGTTCAAAGCTGACCCAGACACTTACTAGTTGTGTGACCCTGAGCACCCGAAGTGTCCAGGTTCATATGGACAGTCTGCCTGTTTCCTCATCTGTAAAACGGGGATAATAATAGAACTTATCTCCTAGGGTTGTTGTAAGGATAAAATGGGACAGTATTTGTAAAGCACTTTGTAAATCTGAATGTGCTATGGAAATGTATATTATTACAGCTGAGGAAACTGAGGCAGGGGGTCTAACTTGCATAAAGTCAAAGAGGGAGCTAGTCACAGAACCTTGGGATTGCAGGGGACTTCAGAGTCTAAGCAAGATTCCTTTCTACATCCCCAAGTACTGCTCCAGCCCCTACTGAAAGACTTCCAGCAATGACAGGGTACTCACTGCCTCCCAAAACTAAGAATTCTTTGCTCTTGGACAGCTCCGAATAGTCTTCTATTCGGTGCTCAATCTCCTTGACCTCTCTGCAGCCTTTAACACTGTTGGTCACTCTGTGCTCCTTGTGATTCTCTTCTCTCTAGGTTTTCAGGACACCTCTCTCTCCTGGTTCTCCTCCTTCCTATCTGACCGCTCTTTCTCAGTATCCTTTGCTGGATCCTCCTCCAGATCACACCCTCTAACCACAGGTGTCCCCCAGGGCTCTGTCCTGGACCCTCTTCTCTTTTCCCTCCATTCTACTTCACTAGGTGATCTCATCACTTCCCAAGGATCAATTACCATCTCTACACCAATGATTCTCAAATCTATCTGTCTGACCCTAACCTCTCTGGGGACTTCACACCTCCAACTGCCTTTCAGACATCTTCAACTGGATGTCCAATAGACATCTTAAACTCAACATGTCCCAAACTGAGCTATCATCTTTTCCCCTAAACACTTCCCCCCTATTAACTTCCCCCCTATTAACTTCCCCATGACAATTCCTCAGGCTCCTAGCCTAGGAGTCCTCCTGGATTCCTCACTCTCACCCTTCATATCCAAGCTGATGCCAAGGCCTGTCTATTTCACTTTTCCCCTATCCCTTCAATAGGCTCCCTCCTCTTCTCTGACGCTGCCCTCACTCTGGCACAGGGTCTCATCCCCTCACTCCTGGACTGTTGCAATGGCTGCTGGTGGTTTGCCTGTCTGAGGTCTCTCCTTACTCCAGCTCTTCCTCCATTCAGCCACTAAAGTCATTTTCCTAAAGTGCAGATGTCATCATATCACACACATCAAACACATACTCAATAAATTCCAGTGGCTCTCTATCACCTCCAAATACAAAAGCTCTTCATGACCTCTCCTCCTCCTACCTTTTCAGTCTCTTTACTACCTGTCACATACTCTTAGATCCAGTGACTCTGGTCTCCTGGCTGCTCCATGAACAAGAACAAGACCCTCCATCACTTGGTTCTGTGTATTTTTTCTGGCTGTCCTCCAGGCCTGAAATCTTTTCATCTCTGTCTACTGGCTTCCTGTAAGTCCCAAATAAAATCCCACCTTCTACAGGAAATCTTCCCCAAGGCTTCTTAATTCTAGTCCCCTCCCACTCTTAACTACTTCCTGTTCTCCTGTATGTAGCATGTTTGTACTTATTCGTTTGCTTGTTGTCTCCCCCATTAGACTAGAAGCTCCTTGAGGGGAGGGACTGTCTTTTGTCTCTTTTTGTATCTCTAGTACTTAGCACAGTGCCTGGCACATGAACACATGGTGTTTAATAAATGTTTGTTGACTGACTGACCAGTTGTTAGGTCTTTCTCTTTGAAGCCAAAATCTGCCTCTGCAACTTCATAAGGTCCTATAGCTGAAAAAGACCTTCCTTAGAAGTCCATCCCTTCTTCCTGGTCTTGCCCTGAAGTCAGAAAGAATGAGTCAACTATGGGACTATCCTATGGTCCCTCTCTATTCTCATACTACCTACTCTTTTCCAACCTAAACATTCCCATTTACCTCAAGTAGGCCTAGTACAGGAAGTTCTAGCTAAGTCACTTCACCTCTTCTAAACTTCATCTAAAAAATAAAATCTCCTTACCATCCCCCTCACTGGATTCTATGATTTCTAAGGTCCTTTCCACTTCTAAAATTGCATGTATAAACTCCCTCTCAGTTCTGACACTGTATTCTAAGATTCCCCCCAGCTCTGACATTCTGTGTCCTGATGTCCCTCCCAGCTCTGAAATTCTGTGTTCTAAGACTCCTCCCAGCTCTGATATTCTGAAGCCATGACAGTCCCTGTTCTAAGGCCCCTCCCACATTTGACATTCTATGTAGAACTTAGAAAGGTCCGTTTCTTGGGATGTGGGAAAATTGAGGCACTAATGCACCGTTGGTGGAGTTGTGAACTGATTCAACCATTCTGGAGAGCAATTTGGAATTATGAAAAAGGGCTATAAAACTGTGCATATCCTTTGACCTAGCAATACCACTGCTAGGTCTGTATCCCAAAGAGATCAAAGAAAAATGAAACAGACTTATATGTACAAAAATATTTATAGCAGCTCTTTTAGTGGTAGCAAAGAATTGAAAATTGGGGATCTCCATCAATTGGAGTGTGGCTGAACAAGTTGTGGCATATGAATGTAATGGGATAATATTGTGCTATAAGAAATGATGAGCAGGATGCTCTCAGAAAAACCTGAAAAGACTTACATGAACTGATGCAAAGCGAAGTGAGCAGAACCAGGAGAACAGTGTACACAGTAACAGCAATATTGTACAATGACCCAGTGAGAATGACTTAGCTATTTTCAGCACTACAGTGATCCAGAACAATTCCAAAGAACTTATTATGGAAAATGCTATCTACCTCAAAGAAAGAATTGATGAAGTCTGAATGTAGGTTGAAATATACTTTTAAAAAAAATTTTACTTATTTTTCTTTGTTGTTGGGGGTTTTTTTGGTCTGTGTTTTCTTTCACAACATGAAACTAATATGGAAATATGTTTTGCATGATGATACATGTATAACCTATGTCAAATTGCTTGCTTTCTCAATGAGAGGGTAGTTTTAAGAAACAGATATTAAAACAAAGTTTTAAGAAACAAATGTTAAAAAAATGTTTTTACATGTAATTGAGGAAAAAAATAAAATATTTTTTAAAAACAAAGGTTTCTCCCACCTCAGACATTCTAATGACTTTTCCAGTCTGATATTCTGTAAGTCTGAGTGTCTCTGTGCTTGCTCCCTTGGCAAGCTTATTCATTTCTACCCAAGCCTTGGATCATCATATCTTAGGGATGAGTTCCAAATTTATATCTTCAGGTCCCTGTAGAGATGTAACAATCTCTAGAAAATGTAAAACTATGAAAAAATAAACTTCTGGGATGATATGAGGAAGACAATTTGGGGTGGGGAAGAGCAATAGAAATCCATGTGGTATAGCATGTTTGTTGTTGAAGTTAGGTTTTTGCTGTTTGTTTATATTTTTGTTTGTTTGCTTGTTTGTTTTTTAAGGATGGGGACTAGAGATGTGATTTCATTGATATAGGGAACTCCTGAGTGAGGACACTCACTCTAGCAAGCAGTCTAGGACCAGATGGTCTTAGGGAGCTGTCTAGAGTCCTGAGAAGCTAAGTAACTTGTCAAGGGTCACACAGCCAGTAGGTATCAGAGCAGCACCTGAACCTAGGTCACCCTGGCATCAAGGTTGACTCTCTAACCACTACTCCATGCTGCTTCTCACTACACCCTCTATGAATGTAAACTCACTGCTAATGTAGTACATAAAACATATTCAATTTACTTTAACAATAAAAAAGAACTATCATATTCGATGTGCTTAGAGAAATAAAGGCCCAGGAAACAAACCCCAAAAGTCCCTTCCCTCCCAGAACCTAATTTTCCCATTTTAATTCAGGACTTCCAGCTTTGTTTCTGGCATCTCACTGAGATATGTCACCTTGGAGCCTGAAACACAGGAACAGAATCATAGGAGGTCAGACACAGAAAGAACCTCTGAATTCATCTCTTCCAGCTCCATCATTTTATAGAGGGCACCCAGAGACCCCAAGGTCACACAGTGAGTCAATAATGGCCATGCCAGTACTAGAACCAGAACCTAGGTCACTGGAGTCCTAACCCTGGCTCAATCTCATTCTGATATCTACTGGCCCTTCCAGCCAAGACCACATGCATTGCTCCTGGGCACAAAATTTCTTGCTGATTTGGCAGGCCTCTCCCCACGCCATCTGCACCAAACCAGGTTCCTTCTAGCCTTCAAGAAGGAAACTCAGCTCAGAACTCGATCTTTCTGGGAAGCCCTCCCTGATTAAGCTCACGTGCTGGAACGTTTTTGCACCTACAGATTTACTCGTTTTGCCAAATCGAGCAACTCACTATGTTGCCTAGTAACTAACTGTGCTTTCTTCCAGCTATTCAGATTCTCTATTCCCACCTGGAGTAAAGGCACCCCCAGGGCACAGACCCTGGAATCCATCCACCCCCCCACCCCATCCTGGTCCCCCGTAGTGTCTAGCACAGGACTCTGCAGAGGTGATGGAGATGATAGAGGCCATAGGATTTCAAGCTGGAAGGAAACCAAGACTATGTCACCCAGCCCCCTCATCTGAGGCCCTGAAAAATGAAGGTTATCATCAAAGGCCACACAAGTACTCAGTCAATGGCAGGGCTGATATTTGAACCCAGGTCTTCTGACTCCAAATCCATCCCTCTTTCTGAATGTTTGCCCAGCCACTTCCCCAAGAACTATAACACAGAAATATTGACGAAGAGCTACTCAGAGAACATAGCCAGTATAGGTCTTCAGGGACCTCAAGGATCAGTCTAGAGGCTGATTCCAGGAGATAAACAAATTCTTGTTTGTGTTATCAGAAGCACTGACTGAAGAAAAAGAGCTTCTCCTCCAGAAATCTCTCACATGGGCCTTGCTCTTAATCTCGGTATATTATTTAGACAGGAGTCATTTATACTTGCCTACTTGGGCTGACTTAGTAAACTTTCCCAAAGTCAAAGTCATTCTCTTGTATGTGGGGGATTCTGGTCTACACTGCAGGTGTCTTTTGGAGATGGACCACTCCAGTCCCACCCAGGAGTCACAGGCTCTTGTCTTGCTCACTGGGTGGTAGAAGAGTCTCAGAACAGGAAGTGACTAAGATCATTCCAGTCCCCCAGGTTCCCACTATGATACCTGAGTAGCCAGCTATTGCTAAAAACCCTGCCCCCAGCCCCTAATTGCAAACTCCAGTGTGCATATAAAAAAACAGACTGAGTTCCTGCCATTCGGCAAGGGGCCTGGGCCCCTAAGACTCTTCTAAGGAATGTGAGCTAATTGCCAGGTAAAAGGTCTAATGCCTAACGACCTTCCTCTGGCAGAGTGGGCTCAGAGATGTCTCTATCTTATATCAACAAGACTGAGCTAAAACATCTCTCGGTCTGTCCATGGCCATTAAGGATGGAAGCCTTGACCCTAGACATTATCTTGAATTTTATGACTTTTACCACATCTTGAGCCTTCCTAGCTTCAAGAGTTATGGCAAAAGTTGGAGACAGAGATCCTGGGTTGTAAAATTCCAATTGACACTTTGTCAGCTATCTGATATGTTGTATTTACGATCTATTCAGGAGGTTCCTCTAATGTATCATGGTCATAAAAGGTGAAATAACACAGGCTTGCTGAGTCTGCAAAGTAACATATGTAAACTTCAAGAGATAATTAAGCACTGAATCCTATATTGTCTATATAAACTACCCTCTCGCTTAAAACGTTGTCATTTGATTTGGGAATTTCCCCGAATGACCGCCGGCTAATAAACTTCTCCATTCAAAACTTATACTCTGTGGCGTGTCTCACTCGCTTCTGGTATAACACCACCATAGGGTTTATCCTTGACTCCTTTCTCTCACCCCACAGATCCAGTCAGTTGCCAAGTCTTGTCATTTCTACCTTTGTAACATCTCTCCTCTATGCTCCCTTCCCTCCTCTGGCATGGTCACCACCCTGGTACAGGTCATCACTTCACACCTGGACCATTTCAATAGCTGGTCTTCCTGCCTCAATCCTCTTCCTCCTCCAGTCCCACTTAACTCAGCCATCAAGTTAATCTTCCTAAAGTCCCCCATGTCATCCCCCACTATTCAATCAATTCCAGTGGCTCTCTATCAAATTCAGGGCCAAATATAAAATCCTATGTTTGGCATTCAAAACCCTTCATAACTTGGCTCATGGTTACCGCTCCCCTCTTCTTTTGTCTTACTCCCCTCCAAGTACTCTGCATGCAATCCAGTGACACTGACCTCCTTGTGGGACTCCTAACGTTGGGCGGACACTGGCTCTTCCCCCTTATCTCTGCCTCCTGGTTTCCCTAGTTTGCTTCAAGTCTCAGCTAAAATCTTTCCTCCAGCAAGAGTTTTCCCCAGTCTTCCTTAATCTTAGAGATGTCCTTCTGAGACCCTGTCCTCTCCTAGGAAAGATAGCCCACCACCCCACAAGGCAATCCTTTCCATTTCTGGACCACTCTGATTTTTCCCCCTCATGTCAAGCCAGAAGTTGCCTCTTCAAATCCTCCACCCGCTCCTCTTGGTCCTAACCTCTGGGGCCAAACAGAATGTCTCATTCCTTCTCTACATAAAAACCCTTCAAATTCCTGAAGACAGCTAGCATAACTCTAAAGTACATGGTATATACTATGTATCTTCTCCAAAATAAACATACCCAGTTCCTTCAATTGATCTGCATATGACATGAACTTGAGGCCCTTCACCACCCTGGCTGTCCTCTGCACCCTCTCCATCTTATCAATTTTTTTCTTCAGCTGCAACCAGACTGAACACAATGCTCCAGATGAGGTCTGATGAGGACAGAGGACAGTGGGATTATCAACTCCATTTTTTCCTGGAAGCTACGCTTGTCTTAGTGCAGCCCAAGATCTCATTAAATTTTGTGGCTGACATCCTACCACTGACTCTGATGGAACTTAAGGTCCACTAAAACCCTCAGATCTGTCTCGCCACAGCTGCTGTCTCACCATCCCTCCCTAATCTTGAACTTGGAAAGAACTTTTTTTCTAAAACTTTTCATCATCTTATTAAATTTTGTCAAGATCTTTTGGGATCCTGACTTTGTCATCTCATGTGATATATCCTTGATAGCTCAGTGTCACCAGCAGACTTGATGGGCAAACCATCTATGCCTTTATCCAGGCACAGAACCAAGCCCAGATCCCTTGGACTCCCCACTGCAAACCTCCTGGCTAATTAAAGAATCACTCTTTGAATATTAGATTGGGAGTTCCCTGAGAGCAGGGACTGCCTTTTACCTTTTTTTGAACTCCAGTGTATGGCTACTGGAATCCCTCTGACTATATTATCAGCCAATCTATAGCTCTCCATCTTCTCCACAAAAGTAGTGTGAGATACTTTATCAAATGTTTTGCTAAAATACAGGGAAACTATGCTGTACACTCCAAACTGCATTCTGTGCCCTTATAGCCTGCAGACAATTCTCATTATCAGCTACTCCTGGTAGCACAACCAGCTCTGCACCTATTTCTCCCAGATCCTTCCTATTCCAATTCATAGACACAGACTAGTAGGTAAGCGTTCATGCTCTTTAGGGGAACATAAAAGACTCCAAAGTTTCCCAAATGAAACACACACACATACACATGCACGTGCACACATGCACATATACACACACTATCTCTGTCTCCCTTTCTTCTCTCTTCCCCCATTCCTCTCTCTCCTCTCTCTTCCTAATTTTCCCTCTCCTTCCTCTCTCTTTCTCTTCTCTCTCTCCCCCCTTCTTTTCCCTTTCCCTCTTCCTCTTTCTCTCTCTCCCCCTCCCCCATCTCCCTCTCTCCTCTCTCTCTTCCAGTTTCCCTCTCCCTCTCACTATGTCTCCTCTCTCTCTCCTGCCTTACCCTCTCTGTTTCTCTCTCCTTTCTCTCCCCCCATCTCCCTCTCTCCTCTTTCCCTATCTCTCCTGTCTCCCCTCCCTCTTCATGTCCTGTTCTCTCTTTCCCTTTCTCTTTGTCTCCTCTCTCCCTCTCTCTCCTTTCTCTCCCACCCTCTCTGTCTCTCCCCCCTGTCTCTCTCTCCTTTCTCCCTCCTCTCTCTCTCTCTCTCTCTCTCTCCTTTCCTCCTCTGTCTCTCCCTCTCCTTTCTGTCTGTGTCCCTTCTCCCTTTCTCTTTCACCCCCCTCACCCCACCCCCAATCTCATTACAGGGATAGGCCCATCATGTCACTGGATGCTTCAGGGGAAGAGGTCTGGAGTCAAATGCACCAAAAATGAGCTCCCTCATGCTATTTCTGTCAGAGGCGTAATAACTCCCCGGTGAACTTAATGAATGGCTAGATTAAGAGAGATAATCAGTAGAAGGAAGGAAGCTTCCTGTGCTGGGTTTCAGTCAGTAGGCAGCTGGGCCCCTTCCAGCAAATTTGGACACAACCATAGCTATGGAGTGAGGCCAGCCCATCCCAAGCTCTAAAGCAGGGGTCTGAGTTGCTACCCAATAGTCCGGCAGTGGACATGACAACTCCTCATTGGTAGTAGCAACAGCCCAATGGGTCACAGTCACCTTTACTAACTCTATACCCTACCACCTGCTTCCTGGCCTAGGGAGTAATTTCTGAATTTACTCCATATGTAGAAAATCCTAGAGACTGATTTCCAGGTGACTTAACCAAGTCTTAGTAGCTCGAGGGAACAAAGTCACACAAAGGCAAAGAAAGTCAGACCAGAACTTATTCACAGACATTGAAAGGGAGCTGTTAGTTGGGAGAAAATAGATACACACTTACAAGTACTTGTGAAGAGCAGCCATGACCAGTCACACAATAATTACCTCTGGTTAGATAGCATGAATGAGAAGCAATATAAAAGCCAGCAGCAGAGGCACATCTGGTGCTGGTGAGCCGTTAAACTGGCCATTTGCCTTGGGCAAGCCCAGGCCTTTCACCTATTTGTTTATTTATTTATTTTTATTTTGAGCTGTGCAATTTATAAGCAGCAGATTGGAGCAAAGTCATAGCCCTTCAGAAATTCCTTCCACCATGGTGACATGGGGTTGCCAGTCAGATGAGTTTTGGCATCTTCCTAGGGTTTCATCCCATGGGATTCAGTCAGTGCTCCAGGAGGTTTGTCTTCTCCATGTATCCCCAGAAGAGTGATGATCTCTGGATAGGATTGCTATTAATTTTTGTCTTTCTATAGACAGAGAAGAGAGACTGAGGAAGTGGCCCAAGCTGGTCAGATTACAAATGAAGGTGGCCACTAATGAGACCCTGGTCCCATATGGTATAGTTCAGAGTGTGTCTTTGAGGCTGCCTTGTTCTCCACACTCAGGAAACAATGATGGGGTTTGGGGGAGCAGCAGTCCCCACACATATATGGAAAGGAGGGGCGGGTGAGAGAGCTCCAGTGTCTCCTTCAACTCCCTGCCCCTCTGGCTGCCCTGCCTCCCACTCTCCTGGCACTTTGCCAATGCCTTTCTGCACCAGCCAGGGTGCTCGGCCTCCTGAGCACCCGAAGGTGAGTGACAGCGCCATAGATACAGAGGGGAAAAAGGCTTTTGTTCCACGGAAATGACTGTCAAGGGGAGAGGAGAACTGGATTGTTCACATTTTTTTCCTATTTGAGATAAAAATGTCAATTTACCTCAATTTGTCCCAAAAAAGGAAGAAAATTAAATTTGTTTTTACAAGGATGTCAGCTCAACACTTCAACAGGGGAGCCCAAGTTAGCGTGACTGAAGGGAGAAGGAGCAGAACAAGGAAGGGGGAGGAGAGGATCTGGGAAGAGATTCTGTTCTCTGGGGAGAAAGAATCACAGAAGTGAATGTTCGAATATGAAAGGAACATCTAATCCAAACCCCTCATTTTAGGGAAAAGATAGCTAAAGCTCAAAACGGAAAAGTGACTTGCCTAGGGCCACATAGCAAGAGTTAGGGGCAAATCTAAAAATTGCTTCATTAAGATTTAGGATAAATAAATCAAACCTTCTCCACAGCCACTAACTTGGGGATCTCCTCTCGCTTCCCCACCTTTCCTGCCATCAGTAATTTAATGATGAAGGGAAAGAAATGCTATGGGGAAGGTCACAGGGTGAGGGTTTCTGACCTCACAGGTTGTAGACTGGCAAGCCTAGAAGGAGGCGGCTGGGAGTTCTGAGAGGCAACTGAGTGACACAGTGAGTGCTGGACCTGGAGTCAGGAAGACCTGAATGCAAATCTGGCCTCAGACACTTACTAGGTGGGTGACCCTGGGCAAGTCACTTCACCCTATTTGCCTCAGTTTCCTCATCTGTAAAATGAGTTGGAGAAGGAAATGGCAAACCAGTCTAGTATCTTGGCCAAGAAAAACCCAAATGGGATCGAGAAGAGTCTACATGACTAAAACAACTGAACCACAATAACAAAGGGAGTTTGGAGAGGAGACCGACTAGGTCAGTCTCTCTCCCTGCCTTCAAATCTCCCTTCTCTCACCCCCACCCCCACCCTAAAAAACAATCCATTGGGTAAAAGTTACAAAGAGGCAGATTTAGATTCGATGTCAGGGAAAAAGTCACACCATCCAGAGCTATCCCAAAATGGGATAGGCTGCTTTAGGAGGTGGTGGGTTCTCCTCCATTGGAGTCCTTCAAGAAGAAGCTGGATGACCACTTATTGGGCACCTTGCCATAGAAGAGATTGTTATTCAGGTCAGGGTTGGACTGGATACTTTTGATGTCCTTTCTATCTCTGACATCCTGTGATTCTGGAAAAACCCAAGGTAAGGGACATCAGCTGTATGGAGGGAAAGGGTGGGAAGGATTTCTCCAGAGTCCAGCTTTAGAGGCATAATGCCACAAATGATTCCCTCCACTTCCTCACAGATGAGCCTGCAGTAAATGAGACCCCTGACCCTCTCACCCAATTCCAACACGTAGAACCTGGGGGCGGGGCACAAGGGGAGCGGGTTACTTTCTACCTCCTGCCCAGTTTAGGCTTCTTAACAATTCCAGGGCAGTTCTGGTGGACTCCAGCAGAAGTAAGGTCCACCTTTCCTTAACTACAGGAAATCAAAAGTCTTGGGGGAAGGGCGTTTAAAGGAACCGGGAGGAGGTGAAATATTAACCACAGCCCCTGGGGTCTCAAAACATAAACCACCCTAAACCCCAATTGTGTTGGATTTCCTTGGGAGTTGTGGCGTGAATTTTTTCTGGATGGAGATGGGGCGGGGTGGGAGGCAAAGAGGATAGAGACCCTAGTCTTTCCTACAGCTCCCTCCCGTCTCTGTTGCAGCCCCCTTCCCACCCCCACCCACCACATGGCTAAAACTCTGTAGTGGTGACCTGGGTCACTTCCGAATGGAGCTCGGCCCCTGGGGCTGCCCGAGAGGCCGGGCCCAGCTCTAGTCAGGCCGGCCTACTCAGGCCGTCTGAAGGAGAGCAGGTGGAGACGCGCTCACGGATGGTGGCCTCCCGGGCCCGGCTGAAGCTGCTGGGTTCCCGGTGGGGTCCCCGGCGGAAGGGCCGGCAGAACTCCCGGAAGCAGCGCTTGAAGTTTTCATCCAAGAAGGCGTAAAGCACGGGGTTGAGGCTACTGTTGGTGTAGCCCAGAGCAATGCACAGGTGCAGGCTGGCCACCACCAGCGGGTTCCTCTTGTCGATGTCCACAAGGGTCCAGACGATGACGAAGACGTGGATCGGCGCCCAGCAGATGATAAAGGCGGCCACCACCACCAGCACCATGCGGGTGATGCGCCGCAGGTTGCGGTCCTTCTCCTTGGAGCCGGAGAGCAGGCGCACGGTCCGCAGGCGCAGAATCATCAGCCCGTAGCACACGGTGATGATCAGGATGGGTACCACGAAGGCGAAGATGAACACGCAGATCTTGGTCACGGTGTCCCAGTACCAGCTGGGGTTAGGGAATCGTAGCATGCAGACCACCATCCCGTCTGGGGGACACAGAAGGAGACAGAAGTAGAGTTTAAGAGACTGACCAATGGCCATTCCCCACAGTTGGATTACCCAATAGGCTCGTTAGATGCACGCGGGGTGGGGGTGGGGGGAAGTAGTGTTAAGATTGTAGATGGCAAAGCAATTTAGCCTGGGTCCCTCCCTCCCGGATGGGCATTTCCTCCTTTTATGGCCCTGGGGTCACCAAGGCAGGAAAATGAGAACCAGGGCTTAGATCTGCAGCAGCCCCTCCTCCACCTCTCTCTGCCATGCAGGTAGCATCCGCTTAGCAAGCCCCTCCAGCAGGGAGGAGTGAGGGAATGACCACTGACGTCCATGGGCTGGGGAACATGTCGATTTCTCAGCTCTCCCAAATGTGAGGACATGGAAGAAAAAGGCAGATTGAGTCAATCAGTCAGTCAACTATCGTTTATTAAGCACTTATTATGTGTACTGGCAGGAACATGTTGCCTCTGAAATGTTCCTGGTGACTTACTTAAAATAAAATCTTTTTATATTTTGTCTTTTATATCACCTTCATCTCAAAAAGAAAAAAAACCATTTCCTCCCATGTGCTCTACTCAGGGAGACTTTCCTTTTAACAAGGATGAAAAAGATTGAAAAGAAAGCATTTCAGCAAAAGCAACCAACTCAGTCATGTCTCATAACATATAAGATTCCACACCCATAGTCCTCCACCTCCTTAAAAAATGGGAGAGAGGTGCATTCCCTCCCTCATTTATGCAAAGACGGGAGGGAGATGCATTTTCTCAATTGTTCTTGGGGCTGGAGCAGCAAGTTCGCTCATTATAAATCCCAAAGCATTTAGCTCAGAATTATTTCTGTTCTGTTTACATTTTTATAAGTGTATGCAGTGCTGTTCCTGATCTATGAACCAGGGAGGACTCCTTAGCTCACAGACCCTGCCAACTATCTCCATAAAGACTCAGCAGGGAGGGCCAGAGGTCCCCCTTCTCTAGCCCTCTGGCTAGCTAAATACTGCCAGTCCTTCAAGACACTTCAAACTCCAGCTTCTAGGGGGAGTCTTTCCTGCCTGTCCCTGTCCAGCAATGATGATCCCTCTCTCTGAGGCCTTAAAGCACACAGACTCTCATTCTCTTGTCTGATATCATATATGTGAGTAAAGCAGAAATGGAAGCAAAAAGCAGACAAAAGACCAGCACCTTCAGCTGAGCCCCAGACCCCCAATCGGGGCATCCTGAACCTCTGGGTATCGGTACTGTTCCTGTCACTTAGAGACAAATAGGCTGCCAAGTGCAGAGAGGGTGCTGGGCCAGGCACCAGGAAAACCTGAGTTCAAATCCAGCCCTCAGATATTTACTATGTGACTTTAGACAAGTTGCTTAACCTCTGTCTCCCTTACTTTTCTCAACTGTAAAATGGGGATAATATGTTACCTAACTCTCAGGGCTGTTGCGAGGATCAAACAAAACAATATTTATAAAGTTCTTAGTACAGTGCCTGGCTTAATAAATGCTTATTTCCTCTTCTCCCCATGCCATTAAAGCCTCATCTCTAGAGAAACAGGGCTAACAGACCCCAAATTATTCAGGCAGGTGTTTTGTCCAAATGGTGTCTATGAGATTAGTGACAAGTGCATCAGGGACCTAGAGATGGACTTCCAGCCCAAATGTCCAAACTTCACAGAAGATTCAGGAGTCAGAGATTCAGCCTGTGAGGTTGCTCTGTGGCCTTGTCTCCCCAGCTGGACTATGAGCTCCTTAGGGGGCCATCTCCAATCATCCTGATCTATATCTGGCCACTGGACCCAGATGGCTCTGGAGGACAGAGTGAGGCTGGTGACTTTGCACAGCCCTCCCTCACTGTAATCCAGTTCACTGGCACGTCATGGCATCACCTTCCCGATGTCATGGTCGTCTTTGAGATCGAAGGACAAACAACATGAGTTCCTTACTAGCTCTTTTACACACCCTCTCCCTCTCCTCCCTCCCCTTCCCCAATCCCTCTTCCCTCTTCCTTTTCCACAAGGCCTGGCACAGAGTAGGTGGTCCCTCATTCCTGGAATGCTTTGCCTTTCATCAAGGGCAGGGACTGTCTTTTTCCTCTTCATATCCTTAGCAATTAGCACAGTGCCTGGTACGTATCAGGTGCTTAACAAATGTTTGTTGATTGCTTCCTCCCCTGGACCTCTTGGGATGCTTGGCTCCCTTCAAAGGCCCCGCTCAGGTGCCACCTTCTAAAATGCTAAAATTTTTCGATCCTCCAGCCTACCTGTAAACTCTCTCTCCCTCTTGAAATAACATTGATACTCTTTTTGCACATTGTATTTATTTCTCTATGCACGTTTCTCTCTCCAGCAAAGTGTAAGCTCTCCGAGGGCAGGGGCTCTTTCCCTTTTTTGCCTTTGTATCCCCAGCCCCTAGCACAAAACTTGGCACATAGTAGGTGCTTAAAAAAAATTTATTGAATTGAGTTGAGCTCAATGAATAAGCATCTATAAGCATCTACGGACATACCATGTGCCAGGTGCCAGGGATACAAAGACAAAAGTCTCTGTTCTCAAGGGTCTTAAATTCTACAGGGAGAGACAGGTATATTTTGTGGCTGTTCAGTCATTTCAGTCATGTCTCACTCTTTTGGACCCAGTTTAGGGTTTTCTTAGCAAAGATATTAGAGAGGTTTGCCATCTCCTTCTCCGGCCCATTTTACAGATGAGGAAATTAAGACAAACAGGGTGAAGTGACTTGCCCAGGGTCGCACAGCTAATAAGTATCTGAGGCCGGATTTGAACTCAGGGAGACCTTTTTCCTGATTCTAAGCCCAGTGTTCTACCCGCTGCATCACCTAGTTGCCACATATTATATATAAAATACAGGGTGGCCCCCAAATCTTAGCTTTAATTATTTATAAAAATGCACTAAGACTTTTGTTACGCCCCATATATGCAAAGTTAAATGGAGGTCATTTTTGAGGAGTGGCACCTGTCACTGGAGAGATCAGGACAGGACTCCTATGGGAGATGGCATTTAAGCTTTTTGAAGGAAGCTAGGGATCCTAAGATGTGGAGGTGAAGAGAGAGAGAATTCTAAGCATGGCAGGGTTGGGGGGAATGGGGGATGGTCTGTGTAGAAGCCCTGAGATGAGAACATGCAGTGTGTTCAGTGAGGAACAGCAGGAAGGCTAGCCTGGTAGAGGGTATAAAGGAGAGTAAAGGGTGATGAGGCTGGAAAGGTAGGCTGGAACCGGGTCCTAAAGGGTTTTGTTGCAATATAGGAGGCAATGGGCAATGCGAAGTAACAGGGAGCTGCTGAAGTTTATTGAGCTATCTAGGAGCTTCTCAGTAGAGTCAACTCGAGGGACAAAAAGATGCTGAGGACAGTGGTCAGTGTGGACCACTCCCATAGAGCCTGCTTCAAAACTTCACAGCGCTAGCCTGTAGTAGGTGCCACATGACTGGTGTGCTTTGTGTGGCTGGTGACAGGACATACTGTGGCCTGGGGGGAAGGGTAGTGCTGATTTCTGACTGGGGCTGCTCCCAGATGCCTCCTTGACCTTCTTCCCTTCCTCCCCCAATACCCTACCCATTGGGACCAAGTCAGCAAGGCAGGCAAGGCTTACTGGCTGCGGAGTCATCACCAATGGGAGTTAGGGGAAGGGTGGGCAGTAGCCACAGCAGTCAATCCCACCCTTCCCCCATTGCCTTCTGAGATGAGCTCTGAGAAGAGTCAGCCCGAACCAGTTTTCAGCTCCCCATATTTAGTGAGGACAACAGCCTCCACTTTGGTATCTTAGCTACAAATGTGGGCATGGAGAAGGGGAGAATCTAGTGGATGTCTTTCCTCACCAGTTCCCAACAAGAAGGAATAGAATGGGTCTTCAGGAGGGGGCACTGAGGTGATATTTACCAAGGGAGATTGTCCTGAGGGACAGGGAACACTGAAATGGGTTATACGGACTCATAGGATCCGGGAGTTGAAAGGGTCCTTGGAGATCCTGCCCAATGGGGGAATTTCATACTAATATCCACCACCAACAAATGGTTATCCAGCCTTGACTTGAATACTTCTAGTGACAGAGAACTTGTTATTACAAGTTCCTAAAGAAATATCAGGAGTGTTCTTCCCTGAGAGGAGAGATGTTTGTCTATCCCTCTGTCTATTGCCCATTAATGTCGGTCTTGGCTTGTGGTTATTAAACCATTGTGGTATGATGGCTTGCAGTGGGGACTTGGGCACCTCTCCTTGCCTTCCTTAAGTAGGTGAGGAGCATCATGGCCTCTTCTGTTTTATCTTATTCCCTTGAGCACTGGACAGTGACACTGACCTCCTTCTCGTGCCTTAAAGACCCTCCATCTCCCAACTCTGGGCATTTTCATAGGCTATACTCTATGCATGGAATGCTCTCCCTTCTCATCTCTGCCTCCTGGTTTCCTTCAAATCCCAGCTTCCGCAAGAAGCCTTTCCCGATCCCTCCTAATTCTAGTGCCTTCCTTTTTATTGATTAGCTCCACTTTATCCTGTATGTAACATGTTTGTACGTAGTTATTCGCATGTTGTCTCCCCCATTAGATTGTAAGTTCCTTCAGGGTGGGGACTGTCTTTGGCCTTTTTTATATACCTCCAGGACTTAGGAAAGTGCCTGGCATATAGTAGGTGCTTAATAAATGTTTATGGACTGGCTAACTGGCCAGGACTCATTCCACTCCCATGTCTCCTTCTAACCCTGTCCTAAAGGACCTGCCACTCTGGGCTTGTTCAAGGTTGTTTTTGTTTATCCTTCATTTTCAAAGAGGACCGATGACATCACAGATGATGTAATGTCTTATGCGTGAATTGGATTTAAGTGAGGCAAAGATGTGCAAAGGCATCAGCTTCACTCTCTCTATGATGAGAGCATCACAGAGGGCAAGGAGAAAGTTACTGGTCAAAAGCTATACTGAAGAGCCAGTAGGCATAGTGGCCAACAGGATAATCTGAGTTCAGACCCTGACTCTGATACTTACTAGCTGTCAGCCAGTTAATAAATATTTATTAAGCACCTACTATATTCCAAGCACTATGCTAAGTTCTGGGGGATGCAAAGAAAGTGAAAAGACAGTCCCTGCCCTCAAAAAGCTAACTCATAGTCTTACGAGGGAGACAACATGCAAACAACTATATACGACCACGGTATAGACAGGACAAGTTGGAAATAACTAAAAGAAAGAATGCACTAGAATGAAGGAGCATCCAGCCAGTAATTGTGTGGCCATAGGGAAGTCCATTAATCTGTTGGAAACTCATCCTCCTATCTGTAAAGTGGGTACAATAACACCTACCTTACAGGTTTGTAATGAGAGCTAAATGGGATCATGTATGGAAGATGCTTTGCAAAATTTAAGTACTATCTGAGTGTTGATTCTTATGGTTCTTCCCTGGAAACGACTCAGAGAGATCTTTCTTCACTTGGGTCTCAGCCCTGACCAGGATTTGAACCCAGCTCTTTCTGTTTCCCAGTCAAGTACTCTTTGGACTTTGCAACAATTAAGGGATATGATGTGCTAGTCTTATCTCTTTGTCTTTGTTCCCCACCCCACCAGGCCCAATACCCCAAGCTGGGTTTTTCTGGCAACTGGCAGTTTGCCACCTCATCCCAGGGCTTAGGCTCAACAGTCATTCCCATCCAGGGATTCACGAGAGGATCTTCTCAGCCCTAGCCCATGAGCAAAGGCAAGGGATAAGTTTCCTCAGAATGGGCTCAAGGATGAGGCCAGGAGAAAGACACATGGGATTGTCCAGCCCCGTACTGGCCAGTGCCCTATTTTTCAGAGATCAATTATTCATGTGCTTCCCTGGTCAATCAACATCATCCATTGATCCATCAAGCATTCTTATTGGTCAATGCTTTGCCAAATTCTCACTAGCCCCAACATGGAGCCCATATTCTCTCTGCAACCCCCTCATAACCATTGACTTGGACACTCCCAGCAACTAGTTAACTACCTAACTAGGCAGTAAATTTCCAACAGAGTTTGGGGAATCAGTACACTCACCCCGGGCCTGGGTCACGGCCATGATCATGATGGGCACACCAACGCCAGAGGAAAGGAGCCAGATGCAGATGTTGATCAGTTTTGCTTTGGCTGGTGTGCGAAAGTCAAGGGCCTTGACAGGGTGGCAGACGGCAATGTATCGGTCAACACTCATCATGGTGAGGGTAAAGATGCTGGTGAACATGTTGTAATAATCGATGGAGAGAACCACCTTGCAGAGCAGCTCCCCGAAGGGCCACGTCTCCATCAGGTACTTGGCGCTCTGGAAGGGCAGTGTGCTGGTGACCAAGGCATCAGCCAGGGCCAGGTTGAAGATGTAGATGTTGGTGGCTGTCTTCATCTTGGTGTATCTGGAAAGGGAGAAGCAACCAAAGGGAGCTTTCTTACTTTCCATAATTGGCAGGGGTCAGTGGGGCATTTGACTAGAGGAAAGAGGAGGAAAAGAGGGAAACAGAGAGAGAGAGAGAGAGAGTGAGAGAGAGAGAGATTTAGAGCTGGAAAGGATCTTCAAAGGTCATCCAGTTCTTTATTTTACAGTTGAGAAAACTGAGGCCCAGAGAGGTTAAGTGACTTGCCAAAGGTCACTCATGTAGTGAGAGGTTCAAAGAACTTTTTATTCTCGCTGGAAGATGGGCAGGGGTGGTGAGAGAGGAGGGAGGAGAATTTGGAATACTCAAACTCTGCCATTTGTCTGGACTCCTGGGAATGTTCCTGGCTAGCCCTCAGGCAAGCAGAGCTAGAAAATGGGTTCCCTGGGTCCTTTCCTTTATGATTCAACCCTGTACATGTAAAGCACTCAGCAAACCTTAAATCCCTACATAAATGTTGGGCTGCTAGGTGGTGCACTGGATAGACTGCTGGGCCTAGATCAAGAAGACTCATCTTCCTAAGTTCAAATCTGGCCTCAGATACTTCCTAGGTGGGTGAACCTGGGCACGTCACTTAACCCTGTTTGCCTCAGTTTCCTCATCTATCAAATGAACTGGAGGAGGAAATGGCAAACCAGTCCGGTATCTCTGCCAAATGGGGTCACAAAGAGTCAGATATGACTGAAAAACTACAAAACAACCACATATAAATAACAGGAATTCTCATCATCATCATCACTGCCCAGTCTCCAAATCATTTACAGTAAGAGAAATGCAAATCAAAGCAATTCTGAAGTATCATCTAATACCCATAAAACTAGAAAAAATGGCAAAAGGTGGAAAGTCACTGTTGGAGGGTCTGTGGAAAGACAGGCACGCTAATATATTGTTGTTGGAGCTATGAATTGGTTCAACCATCATGGAAAGCAATTGGAATTACTTATCCATACTCTTCGACTGAGAGATCCCATTGCTAGGCATATACTCCCAAAGAAAGCAATCATCATCATAATAGCCAGCATTTATACAGAGCACTTTAAGGTTTGCAAAGCACTTTACGTATATGATCTCAGTAGATCCTCCCAACAATTCTGTGAGGTAGGTGCCACTATTATCCCTATTTTACAGATGAAGAAACTGAGGCTGAGAGATGTTGCCCAAGTGACTTGCCCAAGGTCATACAGCTATCAAGTAAGTGTCTGAGGTAGAATTTGAAACACTGATCTTCCCCGGTCCAAATCCAACACTCTATCCACTGCTGGCTTATAGAAAGGTCCCGTATACACCAAAAACATCACTAGCAGAACTTTTTTTGTTGTAATAAAGAACTGGAAACAAAAGAGATGGCCATCAATTGGGGAATGGCTAAACAAACTATACATGAATGTGATGGAATATTGCCATACCATTAGAAATAAGAATGATTGTTAATTATTAATAGCGCTATGTTCCAGGCACTGTGCTAAGTGTTTTGCTATTATGTCACTCGATCCTTGCAAAAACTCTGGGAGGTAGGTGCTATTATGATCCCCATATAACAGTTGGGTAAACTGAGGAAGACAGAGGTTAAGTGACTTGCTTGGGGTCACACGGTAAGCACCTGATTTGAACTCAGATCTTCCTGACTTCAAGCATGGCCCTTTAACTATGAAAAATATAGAGAAGCATGGGAATATTATATGAACAGATGCATTGTGAATAAGCAGAAATCCACACAACTGCAACAGTGTAAATGGAAGAAAAACAACAACAAAGTCCAAACTGAACGCTAGGAAATGAATTATAAGAACCAAGTTTGGTCCTGAAGAAGAGGTGAGAAAATGTATTTCCTGCCCTCCTTTGCAGGGGGTGGGGTGGGGACTATGATTGTGGGACATGACATAGATTATTCAGTTCAACTGTGTTGATAAATTTCTCTCCATTGTGCTCTCTCTCATATTCTCTCCCTCTCTCCCTCCCTCCCTCTCTGTCTCTGTCTCTCTGTCTCTCTGTCTCTCTCTCTCTCTCTCTCTCTCACACACACACACACACACACACACACACACACACTCACACACCTCCCTTTCTTCTCTCTCACCTCTCCCTCTTCCTCTCCCTCTCTTCCTCTCCCTTTTCCTCTCCCTCTCCCTCTCCCTCTCCCTCTTCCTCTCACTCTCCCTCCCTCTCTCATTCTTCATTACAAGGGCTAGCTCTCTGGGGAGAGGGGAGAGGAAATATATATTTGGAAATGAAAGTAATATTAAAACAAAAGATATCACTAAAAATGTCAAAGCAAGTCTTATTCCCCAGACCCTCTCATCTCCTATTTAATAACACCCACACAAAGGCAGCGGCTCCTACTCCAGCAAGTATTCATGTTGAATGGCATGATGACAAGGTGGGGAAGTAATTCACATAAAGGAGACTGAAGAGGACATGAAGGAAATTGCACTAGTTTGGGAGTCTGAGGCCCTGGGTTTGAATCAGTCTTTCTATTTACTACTTGCGTGACTGGGGGCAAGTCACGTTACCTCTCTGAGCCTCAGTTTCCTCATCGATAAAATGGGGGGATTGGACCAGATGGCCTCTGAGGTCCCTTTTGACTCCTGTCAAACTGTCAGCCACAGTCAGGGTGGACCAGTGGGACTCAGAGAGGTATTTTAGCATGTAGAAATCTCATTGGAGGGGGTCGAAAACGGCACCATCATTTCCAAGCTGTAAGTCTGACTATGGACAAGTCAATCCACAAGTTGATCAACAAGCATGATTAAGCACCTGCTAACTGCCATTAAGTGCTACCAAGTGTTTACTAAGGTCATCTACGTGCAGAAATGGAGAGTGTGCTGGGCATAGAGTCAAGAAGATTCATCTTCTTGAATTAAAATTCAGCCTCAGACACTTAGTAGTTGTGTGACCCCAGGCAAGTCCCTTAACCCTGTTTGCCTCAGTTTCCTCATCTGTATAATGAGCTAGAGAAGGAAATGACAAACCGCTCCAGTATCTCTGCCAAGAAAATTCCAAATGGAGTCACGATGAGTCAGACACAACTGACTAATGAATGAGCAACAAAAAAGTGCCAGACACTGTGGAAGGTATTGGGGGGTAGGAACAAAGACAAAAATGAGGCAATTATTGCCCTCAAGGAATTTAAATTCAATACAAGTGAGGCAGCATGTATACACACACACATATATATATGCATATGTATACACATATATGTACATATGTATGTTCACCACATATATGTAAAATAAAGGCAAATACATCTTCGAAGCTAAATGCAAGGTAGTTAAGGAAGAAGGGCATTCACTAACAGTTGGGGGGATAAGAATAAGGAAGATCCTCTTATAGAAGGTGGTGCTTGAGCTGCGTCTTGAGAGATGATGAGACGATGATGACTGTGATGATGGTGATGGTGATGATGATGACAACGACGATGACTACGATGATGGTGATGATGACAATGATGATGACTATGGTGATGGTGATGATGACAAAGACTCTGGAAGGAAGAAGTGCATCCCAGGCATAAGGGACAGCTAGTGAGTGAAAAGACATGGAGATGGGAGATGGAGGTCAATGTGGCAGGAACAGAGAGAAAGCCAGTTTGGCTGGATGAAAGAATGGAGGTTGGGGAGGAATATACAATGAGGCCGGAAAGATAGGTTAAGGCTAACTTGTGAAGGGCTAAGCAGGGGAATTTCTATTTTATTCTAGAGGCAATAGGGAGCCACCAGAATTTATTGAGCAGGGGAGTGACATGGTCAGAGAGTTGTTTAAGGAAAACAATTGCGAGTTGTGTAGAGAATGGATTGGAGAAGGAAGAGACTTCAGGTGGGTTAAGATACCAATGAGGAGGTCTCTTCTGTTCTCTAAGCCTCGGTTTCTTCCTTTGCCAAGTAGGGGTAACAACACCTCACAAAGTGGCCATAGGGCTCAGATGGTGTGGTGTTTGCTATTACCTTGTAAATACGAGCTATTTTGAGAAGCAAAGCAGTACAGTGGAGAGAAACCCAAGCATGGAGCTCCTGCTCAGCCACTTACCAGCTGTGTGACCTTGGGTATATCCCTTAACTTTACTGGTCCTTAGCTTCCTAATCTGTAGAAGAGGGTTCGTGATACATGAGCAACTCGTGAGACATCTTGAGGATCAAACAAGATGATGTAGGTTAAACACTATCCACATTGCTATTCGTAGGACCTCAGATCTAAAGCTGGAAGGGTTCTGAAAGGTCTGACCTCCTCAATTTTCAGAGGAGGAAATGGAAGGCTAGTGAAATTAAATGATTTGTCCAAGGTCATGCAGACAAATATCAGAGCAAGGACCCAAACCTATATCCTCCAACTCCAAATCCAGAGGTCGCTCCACTCTCAGCTGTGTCCTACAAATACATTCTTTTTGTGTCTCATTTGAAAGGACCCACAGCTTCTATATGGATCTTCCCTCCACCCATACAGCCCACAGCCCCTCCATGCCTCAGTGGACAGCCTGTCTGAACTTACTGAGGGCTGGTCTTTGGAACAGATACAGCCCACATCCCCTCCATGCCTCAGTGGACAGCTTGTCTGAACTTACTGAGGGCCAGTCTTTGGAATAGACATTTCGAACCCAGAAGGACTTTAGAGGTCATTCAGTCCAACTTCACTAATTTTTAAAATTTTTTTGCTGTCATTGCTGCTCATCCTTCAATGACATCACGAGCGTGCTGTCTTTGACTTGCATCGAACTGGATTTAAGTGAGGCAGAATTGTACAAAGCCATCAGCCTCACTGTCTCCTCACGCCATTTTTGTTTTCCATACCACTGTCATCTCTAGAGATGGTACCCAGGCACTACTCTAAAATCGAACTCTCCTTTGAAACAAAGAAAAGCAATTCAGACAATCAATACGATGACAGATTTCAGTCCCCTGAAAATTCCCCTACCTTCCTGTGGAGAGGAAGGAGACATTTCATTATCTGATTCACAGGCCCCTTCTAACCTCCTCTCTCATTTCACAAGGAGGAAAGTGGAGACATGTGGAGAGACTTGCTCAAAGTCAGAGGAGCACAGGTGGACCACAGACACATAGTCAGTCCATCACCAGCCTGTCCTTGAAGGCTCTCCAGCTTCGAAAGCTTAGGGACCAGTAGCATGGTCTTTGAGACCTTGAGTCAGAGGAGACTGTAATAGAGAACCTTACTGATAACTCGATTCTGCTTCTATTCCACAGAATCTGACCTGAAAGATACCTTAGAGGTTGTCTATACTGACCTGTAACTAAAATCTCCTATACAGCATTAGGAAAACGTAAGCCCCTTAAGGACAGGAAATTGGTTCTTTGTATCCCCAGCACTTAGCACAGTGCCTTACATATGATAAGCATAATAAATGTTTGTTGAGTTCAAATGAATTGATTATACAAGTGGTCACCCAGCCTTTGTTTAAAGACCTCTCGTGAGGGAGAAACCTATTCCTTTTCAAGGCAATTCATTTGACTTTCGTACACGGCTTGAGAAAAAATATGCTATAATTATAACAATGTAACAGAAAGAATAAAAAACTGGAAACTGAATGCTGTGTAATTAAAATGACCGAGCTTGACCCCAGAAAAAGGCGTAAGAAAATGTGTCTTCTTCCTTTCTTTGCAAAGGTGGGGGGCTATGGCTGTGGAATGTTGCCTATACCATCAGACTCAATCCACATGTTCTACCAACTGCTTAATTCTCTCTCTTTCTCTTTTATTCATTGCTATAAGGGCTGAGTTCAAATGTGACCTCAAACACTTATTAGCTGTGTGACCCTGAGCAAGTCACTTAACCCTGTTTGCCTCAGTTTCCTCATCTGTAAAATGAGCTGGAGAAGGACATGGCAAACCACTGCAATATCTTTGCCAAGAAAACTCCAAATGGGGTAAAGGAGAGTCAGACATGACTGAAAACAACTGAACAATAAAAGCTACAACAACTGCTCTTTGTCACTTCAACAGCACCAAGCTCAGGGCACAGTAAAGCAAGTGCCCATTAAAACTTGTTGAAGGAATGACTCCAGATCTGCTGAGCCTTCAGCCTCTTTCCATCTGATGTTCCAAACGGTTTGATTGATTTCAGTTGTTTGTTTTTTTTTAAACTAAAATTGGCTAACTCAACCCATTGTTGGGCAGGCAGAGCATCTGTCCCACTTCTGTCCCAAAATATCCCTCATTTACTCTCTGGGCCTGCAGAGAAAGGCTTTTGCTCCAAGAAAGTACAAATACATCAGTGTATTTCTCAAACGTCTTGGAAAGTTGGCTTCTTTCAGCTGTGCACAGATCACAGCTGTGTGGGATGCGGCCTCAGCCTCACAGCTGACTCCTTGAATTTCTTTTCTCTTCTACTGAACAATTAGCTGCCTTTCTATTTCTGCTGCTTTGATTCATGCTGGATCTTTCGATTGCCACAGGGGGTTGGGACCCTGGGAATTATGGGATTCTTCAGCTAGTCTAATTTTTTGGGTTGTTTTTTTTTCAACATTGCCAGCCTCTGAAACTTAAAAATATGTTGTTTTTTTTTTTAAATGTTGTCCTTTGGCTATGAAGATAATGATCTTAACCTACCACCTAGGTATCAGTGCTGTGCAGTGGATAGAGTCCCTCCTCACCTCTCCCTCTTAATCATAGATAGAGGGCCCGGAGTCAGGAAGACCTGCATTCAAATTCTGCCTCAGATATTTACTAGCTGTGTGACTATAGACAAATCACTTAACTTTTCTATGCCTCAGTTTCTTCATCAGTAAAATTAGGATGATCCTACTCCCAAGGTTGTTATGGGAATCAAATGGGTAGCACATTGCACAGAGCACCAGGCCTGGAAGTCGCTTCACCCTGTTTGCCTCAGTTTCCCCATCTGTAAAATGAGCTGGAGAAGGAAATGACAAACCACTCCAGTATCTTTGCCAAGAAAACCCCAGATGGGGTCATGAAGAGTCAGACACACTGAACAGCAAAATGTATATAAAGTGCATTGCAAACTTCAAAATGCTATATCAACAGGAATAATGATTTCCTGTGAGTTCTGTGGGTTTTTTTTTAATTCAGCACTAAGGATGAGTGGCGTCAAGCTATCCATGCTCTATCACCTAGTACTCCTTTGGACCAATGGCATTTATCGGAGCCCAGTTAGCCTTAGCCCAAAGCTTTATGTTTCTCCTCCTCTGTCTCATCAGCTGCCTCCACCAAAGTGGTGTTCCAATTCCCCCCTCTGTGCCTTTGCAAGGCCTGTCTGTCCCCCATGCCTAGAATTCCTCCCTCCTCACCTCGCCCTCTTAATCACCACCTCCTACATAAGGCCTTTTTCAGCCTCTTCTAACTGCTGCTGTCTCCCTTGTATTCACTTTGTGTGTATGTTTGCATAAAAGACAGTCTAGTCTGGTGGATACAGTGCTGACCCCAGAGTCAAGAAGATCTGGGTTCATGTGCTGCCTCTGATACATACTGGTGATGGTGTGAACCTAGCCAAGTCACTTAACCCTTTACCCCAGGCAACTCCCTGAAGCTATAAACTTGTAGGACTGGGCCAGATCTACCTTGAAAGATAAAGGTCTTTCCTGGGAGTTCTCTGCAGCATTGAAATCACAGATCCAGTAAAAAAAATAAACACTTTGTATATACTTGTTGTTCAGTCCTGCATGACTGCATTTGGAGTTTTCTTGGCAAAGATATTGGAGTGGTTTGCCATTTCCTTCTCATTTCACAGATGAGGAAACTGAGGCAAACAGGATGAAGTGATTGCCCAGGGTCACACAGGTATTAAGTGTCTGAGGCCAGATTTGAACTCATGAAGATGAGTCTTCCTGATTCCAGGCCCGGTGCTCTAGCCACTGTGCCACCTCGCTGCCCCTTGTACATGTTTATTCATGCCTATCTTTTCTCCCCCAATGGGCAAAGTTCCTCATAGGCAGGGATTGTTTCATTTGTGTCACTGTGCCCCCAGAGCCTAGCAAGATACCCCCCCAAAGTAAGGGTTTAATAAATGTCAATTAATTCCCATAATCAGCAGCCCATCAAGTGGGGGTCCTTGAGGCACACTCATCACCTCCCACTTGGACCACTGCCCTAGCCAGCTGGTTGGTCTACATGCCTCTCATCTCTCCCCATGCTGGTCCATCTCCCACTCAGCAGCCAAAGAGATATTCCTAAAACCCAGGTCTGACCATCTCACCCCTCACTTTTTGATCTTCTCCAGGATTAAACTCAGGAACAAATACAAAATCACCTTGTTTGGCTTTTAAAGCCTTTTAAAACCTGGCCCCTTCCTCCCTTTCTGGTCTTCTCACACCTTACTCCTCTCCACTTACTCAGGGATCCAGGGACACTGGCCTCTTACTCCATCTCCTGACTGGGCATTTTCTCTGGCTGTGCCTCATGCCTGCACCACTCTCCCTCCTCTTCTCCTGGCTTCCCTGACTTCCATCAAGTCCAAACTGAAGTCCCACCTTCTGCAAGAAGCCTTTCCCAATCCACCCTAACCTTGATACCTTCCCTCTGAGACGATCTCCAGTTTATCCTGTCTGTATCTTATGTGTACACAGTTGTTTGCATGCTGTCTTTCTCATTAGACTGTGTGCTCCTTGAGGGTCCAAGGGCTGTTTTTTGCCTTTCTTTGTATCCCTAGTGCTCAGCACAATGCCTGGCACAGAACAGGCATTTAGTAAATGCTTGGCGACTCGATTTCTTTTGCATCTTTTTATGGACACAGATTGTCTACCAACCATCTCCACAGGAGACATGCATCCCTGGGTAGCCAGCTGAGCTGAATGAAACCCAGGTAGGCACACAGATCTTCCTCCAGTGGGGAAGAGTAATGCCTTAAAGATATAGTAGTTACCCATCCACATCTCAAGGGATTCCACCTCATAGAATCACAGAATTTCAGGGTTAGAAAGGACTTCAGCTTTACCTGGACAAGAATCCTCCCTGGCAGGTAACCCATATCCAGACTCTTCTGGAAGAGCACCAGTAAGGAGGAAAACTTCTCCCTCCCCAGCAGCACTGGCCCCATTTGGGCAGGTCTGATCATGAAATATTTCGTTAGTACATTGACCCTGCTCTGCAAATTCCCCCACCACCGTTCCTAATTCTGCCCTCTGGGGCCAACCAGAACAAAGGTAATCCTTTCTGTCAACAGGCAATCACAATTTCACATGTGTGAAAACTAGGTTTATTTCAAGATAAGTTAACATGCATGTGGAACCCTAAGTCCAGGCAAAGTGTTCCCGATCCAAAAAGAAGCTTGTATATTTATGACAGTACCACAAAGGAAGGAAGAGAAAACAGAGCTCTCCACCTGAGGGGGCATGGCATGGTAGGGGGAAATATGCAGTAAAGGCAGGAAAAGGACAAAACCCTCCCAAAGGGGAGAAGCACAAAGGGAGGGCAAAAGCCCCATTCTTTTCCCTTGGGAGCTGCTAGATCATGAAGATAGGATGGTCTGCTTATCTACAAGGGTCTCAGCTGCACAAGCAATTTCTCAGCCTAGCACAGACTGCCTGGCTTCTGTCTCGACTCCCAAGGACACACAGGGAGTCCAGCTTGGGATGCAAACAATACATTATGTCAGCTGGGGGGGAGGAGGAAGTGAGAGGGAGGTGGGTTCTTCCTTGATATGTTCAGGGCCTCCTGCACACTCCAGGTTCAGTGTTTCTGGAAAATATGGCAACTCAAAAAGACAGGTCAAGTAGGACTCAAGGCAACATCTTCCACATAGTCTTCAAATATCTGATCATTGCCAGCAAACATACCAAAACCCTTCACTCGCTCCTACCATCCCCTCTAGCTAGTATCTCATTTTTCTCCTCTCTCCTTGGCTAAATCCTTTGAGAAAGCTGTCTACCCCCAGCATCTTCCTGTCCTTTCGTTCTGCAGTCTGGCTCCTGACTTCACCCTTCCACTGAAACTTTTCTCTCTAAAGTCACCAGGGATCTCTTCACTGTCACATCTAATGGTCTTTTCTCAATCTTCATCCTTCTTGACCTCTCGGTCAAGCCTTTGACACTGCTGATCACCTTCTCTCACATTGCTCTCTCCTGTTTCTCTTCCTGCCTGTCTGCTCCTTCTCAGTCTCCTTTGCTGGACCTTCATCCACGTCCTCACTTTGCTCCTGACTTCCAGTCAGGTCTCTTACATTTTACTCCCCTTTGCCTTTTGCAAACTAGTTGTTCTATAGACATCTCAAATTCAACATACCCCAAACTGAACTCGCTATCTCCACCACCCACACCCCTACCTCTTACCCTCTTCCAAACTTCCGTATTACCATCAAGGGCACCACTATCTTCCCAGTCACCCAGATTTGCAACCTAGGTGCTGTCCTCAACTCCTCCCACACTCATTCAACATATCCAATTTGTTGTAATCAATCAATCAACCAACATTTTAAAAGGACCTACTATGTGCCCAGCATTGTGCTAAGTGCTGGGGATACAAAATGATGCAAAAGACAGTTCCTGCCCTCAAGGAGCTTACCATCTAATGGGAAAGACAACATATAAACAAATAGATACAAAGCAAGCTATATAGAGGATAAACAAGAAATAATTAACAGAGAGAAAGTACTGGAATTAAGAGAAGTTGGGGCAGGCTTCCTATAGAAGCTGGGACTTAAAGGAAGCAAGGGAGGTCCATAGTTTGGGCAGAGAGCATTCCAGGCTTGAGGAACAATCAGAAAGAACACCCACTACCTGAAGAGATAGAGTGTCTTATTCCATGAACAGCCAGAAGGCCAATGTCAATAGATATACATGTTGGGGAGTAAGGTATAAGAAGACTGGGAAGGTAGGAGGGGGTTAGGTTATGCCAAACAGAAGATTTTATATTTGATCCTAGAGGCAATAGGGAGTCACTGGAATTTATTGAGTAAGGGGAGTGATATGATCAGACCTGTGCTTAGGAAAATCACTTTGGTGGCTGACTAGATGAGGGATTGGAGTGGGGAGAAACTTGAGGCAGGCAGATCCATGAACAGTCATTGCAATAATCCATGTGTGAGATGAGGACCCACACTAGAGTGGTGGCAGTGTCAGAGGAGAGAAGGAGTATTTGAGAGATGTAGCAAAGTCTTATCTTTTCTACATTCCCAACGTTTTCCCTATATGTCCCCTTCTCTCCACTCCTACAACCACTACCCTGGCTGGCCTTCATCACCTCACCCTTGGACTGCTGCAATAGCCTGCTGGTCAGTCTCCCCATCCCAAGTCTCTACCTACTCCAGTCCATCCTTTGTACAGCCAAAAACACAGTGGTTTTTCTAAAATGAAGATCTGGTCATGTCGATCCTCTATTCAACAAACTCCAATGGCTCCCTGTTACCTCCAGGATCAAATATCAAGTCCTCTGTTTGTCATTGAAAGTCCTTAAGCACCCTGCCCCTTCCTACCTTCCTACTTACTGTTCTTACACTTTACTCCCATTAGCTTATTTTACAATCCAGCAACCCCTACATTCTTGCTGCTCCTTAGACATGACCCTCCAATCTTTTTCACTGGCCATCCCCACTTCCTGGAAGGCTGTCTGTCCTCTTCCTCCCCCCTTATATTCGCTGGCTTCCTTCAAGAATCAGCTCAAATCCTACTTTCTGTGCGTCCTTCCTGGCCTGCAGCCCCCTCATCCTTTCTCTGAGATTCTTCAATCTACACTGTACAGATCACGTCTGCACACAGTTGTTTTTGAGTTGTCTCTCTCCATTCCCGTTCAAATGTGAGCTCCTTTAGGGCAGAAACTGTCATTTAGCCTTTCTTTGCATCCCTGGTGCTTTACGCAGTGCCTGGCACACAGAAAAAATGCTTTATTAATACTTATTCATTGAATGATCCTGTAGGATTTTCCTGTTTGGAAAACGATTGTACTGTTTTAGTCCAACCTTATGTAATGAAAGGTAGTCCACACCCAGAATGTTACCTGACTCCAATAACTCTCTAGGAATGCTAGAGATGGCTTCAAGCTGTTTGGGGCTCCTTCAGGCCCTGGATCCACCAAAATCATTCTTCTTTTGGGTTACCACATCCAGGACGACAGTTATAGCTCCACCCAAGCTTGGGTTTTGGCTTCTTGTGGTTCCTGTGCAGGGCATCCTTGTCTAAATTCTATACAATGCCAACTTCTAGAGCCTGGGGGAAAGGGAGCCACAGCTCCTCCCCAGCTCACTCTCCTCTACCAAATGACCTAATAAATTTCTCTCTAAAACTATTTCAGATTTTGGGGTCAATCCCTTGGTTCTCTCCTCTTCTAGACACATCCCAGCTGTGGCTTGTGCTCAGCTTACTCAGTCCATACGCTGCTGCTACAAAATGTGGGGGCGGTAGAAAGAAAATTAATCAATTTTTTAAAAAAATCAACAGAAGCTCTCTGCTGGCGGGTCTCTCTTACATGCCCTGAGAGCAGTCTCTATAGTTACAAAGCTCTTTACATATATTATCTCACTTGAGCCTGTCAACAGACTTTCTGGGGCAGATTTTATAAAAGGAACGAAGGCTCAGAAGGGTTAAGAGACTTGCCCATAGTCACACAGCTAAAAATGTCACTGCTTGGACTGGAACCCAGTTCTTTGGACTCCAGGTCCCATGTGCTTTGGACATCCATTGGACTGGATTATAGTCCTTCCCTATTAGGTACCTCCTCTACTATCTGTCCCAACATGAGCAGGCCAAGCTAATGGGCCTCTTCTGACTCATTTAATTCAATTCAACACATTTATTAACCACCTTGTATGTGTAATTCACTATTCAACAAATATTTATTAAGGGTAGGTCCTTCCTACGTGACAGGCACTGACCTAGGCACTGGAGATGTACAGACAAGAAAAAAAATCCTCTGTGTTCAAGAAACCTAGTATCAAGGAAGCCAACACGTGTATATCTTTTTGTTGTTGTTGTCATATGTAAAATATATACACATGCATATATATACGTGTGTATGTATATATATACACACAAAGTGGATAGAAGGTCATTTTTTGAGGAAGATATACACTAGTGTGGGAGGGGGGTGGGGTGGAGTCATGTAGAAGGTGCTGCCTGAGCACCTTCTTGAAGGAAATTAGGGATCCTAGGAGGCAGAAACGAGGAAGGCATTCTAGACCTGAGACAGGAGAGAGAGTGTTGTCTGTGAAGACCAGTAAGCACAGTTTGAGTGGACAGAAGAGAACATGGAGGAGGGGAATGTACAATAAACATGGAACATTCAATCATGGCCAAGTTGTGAGGAGCTTGGAATGCCAAAGAGAGTAGTTTTCTATTTGATCTTAGAGTTGATAGAAAGCTGCTTAAAGTTTATTGAGAAGTAGAGGAACAAGGCCCAAACTACACTTCTGGAAAATCCCTTTGGTGGCTGTGTGGAGGATGGACTGGAGTGGGGAGGAGGGGCTGGCTAGAGTGGGGAGCAAGGGCTGGAACGGGGAGGACCTTAAGAGAGAGATCACTCAGGAGGTAGGAAATGGGAGATATAAAGAAAATTAAAATGGCACAGTTGCTGCCCTCAAGGAGCTTATATTATTTTGTCATGTCTCCAGAAAGCTGTTTTTCCCCCTCAAAAAATCAAAGGCCTCCTGTCTAATCCAGTTCATGGGGACCAATCAATTCTCTCTTCCTGACACTCCTTAAGCCACAGGAGTATCTCCTTCAGATTTAGACAAGGATAAATTAAGAATGGGTGTATCCCAGTAACATATTAGGAAGTAAAACATTGAGAGGGGAGGCGGGGTTCTCCCTCTGAGATATTAGAATGCTAATAAAAATAACATCAAAGCAACAAGCTGTCATATACAGATCAGACAAATGAATTTTCAAACAAAAATGAGGCTTTCCTTTTGTTCTAGAAAAAGGGCTTTTCCCATTTTCATTCCCTGCACAATGAAGCTTTGGGGCCCCAGGGCCACCACCCCCTTTGCCCTCATGTTCCCCTCACACTAATGGCAGCTCCAAATGGCAGCTCTGAGCATCAGCCCAGCTCCCTCACTCTTCCAAATGAATCTCATCAGCAGGGAGCCTCATCACTACTGCAATTAGTGTTCTCTGGCTTGTTCTCTCTCTCTTACCTGAGATCTGTGGCTCTCCATGATTGGAGTGTGCCCTTCATGCTTAATTGGCCAAATACAAGAGTCTTTGGAGAGTTGTGCATGTTTGGGGGCCAAGAGGGAGAGTCTGAGTTATAAGGAAAATGAATGCTGGAACATGCTCTGCCCACGGAGCTGGCAATAAGAATTCTTTCTCCAGGCAAGCCCTGAGCAACCGGACAAGTGGAGATGATAACTTTATAGACTTTGCTTATAGGAAGAAAGAAAGGAAGAGAGAGAGGGAAGGAGAAAAGGAGGGAGGGAGGGAAGAAGGAAGAATGGAGGGAGGAAGGAAGGAAGGAAGGAAGGAAGGAAGGAAGGAAGGAAGGGAGGAAGGAAGTAATGGAGAGAGACCAATCAGGAGGCAGGAGACTGGAGATATAAAGAAAATTAAAATGGCACAATCTCTGCCCTCAAGGAGCTTATATTATTTTGTCATGTCTCCACAAAGCTGGAAGGAAAGAAGGAAAGGAGGAAGGAAGGGAAGGAGAGAAGGAAGGAAGAAAGGGAGGGAGTAGAGGAGGGTCGAAAGTTCTGCCATCTAGTACCAAACTAAACAAGTCTGATCCTTTTTTTACATAATAAACACTCCTAATTCCTTTAACTGATCCTCACATGACACAGACTCACGTCACTTCACCATCCTAGTTGCCCTTCTCTGGACATTTACCCAGTTTAGCAATGTTCTTCCTAAATTATGTTGCTCAGAACTGACCCCAATACTCCTGATGAGGACTGATGAGGGCAGAACACAGAGGGACTTTCACCTCCCAGTTCCTGGAAGCTGTGCGTCAATCAGTGCCGCCCAAGATCCCATTAGCTTTCTTGGCTACTACATCCCACTGATGATTCATATAGAGTCACATCATGCCATGGATTTATATTGAACTTGTAGTCCACTAGAACCTTTAGATATTTTTCAGAAGAAATCCTGTCTGACCAAGCTTCCATCATCTTTAAATTGTGAGGTTGATTTCTTGTACTCAGGTGTAAAACTTTACATCAATCCTCACATTCATCTTATTGGATTCAGTCCCATATTCTAGCCTGTCAATATCTTTTTGAATCTTGCCTATCATGCAATATATTATTAACTCCCCCTCCCAGCTTAATGTCATTTGCAAATTGGATGACTTAAGCCAAGTCATTGACCATTATTACTGGGATACTCCTCTGGAGACTTCCTGTCATGCTGACATTGAACCATTCATTAGCTGACTATTTTATCATTCAATTTGGAGAAATAAATGGCAAACCAATTCAGTATCTTTGCCAAGAAAACCCCAACTGAGATCATGAAGAACTGAACACCACTGAAATAACTGAACAATAATTTTCATTCAATCTGTTCCACCACTTTAGAACCCATCTAACTGCAGTATTGCCTAGTCCAACAGCTCTCCATCTTCTCCATAACCAGTAGTATGAGATACTTTATCAACCGCTTCACTAAAATCTAGTTAAATTATAGCTGCAGCATTCCCTTCATTTACCAGTTTAGTAATCCCATTAGAAAATGAAATAAAACGTTAGTGTAGCACAACCTGTTCTTGTTTAACCCATTCTGGCTCTTCATAATCCCTATTTACCTGGATATTCTTCAACTGTCTCTTTGATAATTCATTCTAGAATTTTCCCAATGATCAAAACCATGTTCAATGGCCCATGGTTTGAAAACTTTTGTCCTTTTCTCTTTTTTGAAAATCAAGATATATTCCTTTCTCTAGTCTTGTGGTGTTTCTCCTATTTTCCATGATCTTTTGACCTCAACAATTGCTTTTAAAACTGAGAATATAGTCCATCTGAGCCAAGCAACACAAAAAATCACACCTGGAAGGGACTGCAGAACTTGGAAAGTCAATGCTGGAAAGGACTTTAGGACTCTGCAGGTCAGAATACAAAATGTCAGAGCTGGAAGTGCCTCTCAGAGACCATGCAATCCAAATTGCTCATTTTGCAGATAAGGAAACTGAGGTTCAGAACGGTTTAGTAATTTGCTTGTGGCCACAAAGCTAGAAAAAATGTTAAGAGAATGATACCAAGCCAGACTTTGGGAAAATAGCCACTCAGGTGCGACCCAAGAGGTAGAATGTATAATTACTGAATAACGTGGGCTCTTTGAGGACAGAGACTGCTTTGCTTTGTCTTTGTATCTCTAGGATCTTGCACAGTCCCTGGCACATGGCAGACAATTAATAAACGCTTGTTGAGTTGAGTTGAATAACACTTTGATACCTCAACAGAGCTATTATCTCACCCATGAGGGTATTTCTCCTCCACAGGTACAAATCTGGACCACCCACATCTTCTCCTGTGCTCCCACAAATGCTCCACAAGGGGGCAATCTACCAACAAGCATTTGTTGTATCTACTAGGTGGGAAATACAAAGACAAAAATGAAATAGTCCTTGCCCTCAGGGACCTTATGTTCTAATGGAAAGAGACAATATACACATATACAGCTAAATATAAAATACACAAATACAGACACAAAACAAATACAACACACACACACACACACACACACACACACACACACACACCCCTAGATACAAGGTAGCCATGTGGAGGAAAGCAATAGCCACTAGGGGACCAGAGAAAGTCTCATGTAGATGACGTTGCTTGAGTTGAGTCTTGAAGGAAACCTGGGGGTTACAAGAGGCTTCCTTGACACTGCATGGGCTCCAATGTAGCACATGGCTGGTCCACTGATTATCCCTCCCACTTTCTGTATGAGATTTCAATCCAATCCAATCCAATCAATCAGGTATTTAAGTCCCTGTTATGTTTAGGACTTAGGCCAGGTATTAGACATTCAAAGGGAAAAATCACCTGGCCCTCAAGGAGCTTACCTTCTTTGGGAATGATGCTGATGACATTGACACACTACTTTTTTGTTGCTGCATCGTATAAGTTGTGTCCAACTTTTTGTGACCCCATTTGGAGGTTTTCTTGGAAAAGACTGGAGTGGTTTAACATTTCCTTCTCCAGCTCATTTTACAGATGAGGAAACTGAGGCAAACAGAGTTAAATGACTTGCCCAGGGTCACCCAGAAAGTGTCTGAGGCCAGATTTAAACTCAGGAAGAGAAGCCTTCCTGACTCCAGGCCTGGCATTCTATACACTATGGTGCCAACTAGCTGCCCTTTTTTACAGACGAGGAAGCTAAGGCTTAGGGACTTATTAAATAACTTAGCTAAATCCATAAAGGAAATGAGGAGAAGAGACAAGATTTTAATCTTTCTCTGATACCACATTGAGGTCTCTGTCACAAGTCTCTCTCCCCTCCAATCCATCTTCCACACAGCTGCCAAACTAAACAAATTAAACAAACCAAACAGATTTTCCTTAAGGAAAAATCTGATCATGTCATTCTCCTTCTCAATAAACTGCAGTGGCTCCCTATTACTGCCATGATCAAATATAAACTCCTCTGTTTGGCTTTTATAATTCTTCAAAACCTTGTCCCAACCTACCTTTGCAGCTGGATTGTACCTTATTCAGAAGGTCAAATTTACCTTCCTACTGTTCCTCACATGCAACATTCCATCTCCCACCTCCATGCCTTTGCCTTGGCTGTACCCCCTGCCTGGAATGCACTCCCTCTTCATCTCTATAACTCAGAATCAATAGTTTCCTTCAAGGCTCAGCTAAAGTGCCACCTTCTACATGAGGCCTCTCCCCCAAATCACCTTGTATAAATTTGATGTAGAACTGTATTTGCCTATGTCTCCCCTGTCTAGAGTATAAGGTCCCCAAAGGCAGCAATTATTTTTCCCTTTTATCCTTGTATTCCAAGTGTCTATCGTAGGACCTGGCATATAGCAGGCACCCAATGAATGCTTGTCAATTTATTTCTACTACATTATACATTTTAACCTCCCTGATCCTCAGTTTCTTCATCTATGCAATGGAGGTAATAATCCTAATATTATGGATTACACAGAAGTATCAGTCTGACCATATAAAATAATAAGTGTAAAGTGCTTTGTGAATCTTATAGTTCTACAGAGATGTCAACTGTTATTGCTACCCACCTCAGAATTAAATGAGACAGTGTAGACAAAGTGCACTGTAAACTAAATCACTATAGAAAATGGGTCATTATCAACATCCCTATTTTCCAGATTTGGAAAACTGAGCCCCAGAGATCAAGTCCAGTTTGGTCATAGGACTAACCAAGAGGTATGATGCTCTAATTTAGAATGGCTTTCAATTGAGCAAGTAGGGACTCTAAAAGAAAAAAAAAAAGCTTTTCCCATTTTAAAACATTAAAGTGAGCCATAGCCTAGGTGAGGCTGTGCCAAGAAACAAGGCCCACAGGGCCTACAGAGAGCACCTTCTTCAATTCCCTCCCAAGCTCATAAAGATTTCATCTGCTTCTCTGGATCCCTCATCACCCGTGAGCCTTGAAATCATCCCTGGAGCTGTACAAGAAAGCTTTTCAAAGCCTTTGGAGAAAGAGAGCTGCCTGGTGCTGGGGACGTTGAGGCTCCCAGAGCCAAACTTCATTTAGGGGAAGCGAACCTCAGCCTCTTGGCTGAGGCGTCCTCAAGCAGAAAAGCTGCCAGAACCACACACCCTACTCCAGTCCTTTCCTCCCTCCAAAAACAGGTTTATATTTATCTTGACATTAAGAACTGGGAGGTTTCATGGGGGTGAGAGTGGGAGTAGTGGAGAGAGAAGAAACCAGATTGTAGGATTTGCAGAAACCTTAAGTCCCAGGCCCCTTCCAGCCTCTAAGAACTCCGGATGTAAAGCCACTTTCTTTCCTAAAAACAGAACATTTAGCCAACATTCACCTTTATTCTGGGACAAGTCAGAGACAAGTAGGTTTGCACATTGATCCAGTGGGGAAAATGCAGGATTCAGAATCAGAGGTCCTGGCTGAGGGTCAGTGGTGTCTCTGGGACAAATAGGATGTCAGAAGGGAGGGTGGACTTTGGGGTGGCGGGGGGAACTAAACTTTAGTTTTGAACAAGCTTATTTGGAAATCCAGGTAAGAAATGTGACACAGTGGAAAGAATATTGTATTCAGAGTCAGAGGGCCTAGATTCTGCCACTAATTACCTAGGTGACCTTGGTCAAGTCACCTGACACCTATGAGCCTCTGTTTCCTCCTGTTTAAAAGAAGACTTCTAAATTGCCTTCCAGCTCTAAATCCTATGACTCTGGTCCCAAAGTAAGGTGGAAGAAAAGTTTTCTTTTATTTCTTTCCCCTGGCTCTTCAGGGAATATCATAGGATGCTAGATTTTCAGTTGGAAGGAACCTTCCAAGCCATCTAGTCCAACACGTTCATTTTTCAGAGAAAACTGAAGCCCTAGAGATGACACAGGTCACCCAAGGCCACAAAAGTTGTAAATGGTGTTTGAGGGATGCAGGATTGTAAAGGGGTAAATGTCTTTTCTAAATAGATTTTTATGGCTATCTTGTTTTCACATGCCCTACATGTCTCAGTGTATCCTCCCACCTCTTCCCAGAGTCATTTCTTACAATAAAGAATAAAAGGAGGAAAATAAACAATGCTGAAAAACTAACCAACAAATCAAAAAAGTCTAATATTATATGCTGTATTCTATAGCCATAGTTCCCCACTTCTGTAAAGAAGAGAGAAGGGATGGGAGGAGGAATCTGAAATGAGTGAATGAATCATAAAACTCTAGATGTTACAGCTGGAAGGGACCTCACAGAGTGAATAGTCCAAAACCCTCATTTTAGAGATGCAGGAACTACAGCTCAGCAAAGGAAGGCCATTTATCCAAGTTCATACAGAGGGGTAGGGGCAAAGAAACCCAGGCATTTCCCTTTCTATCACACCATGGTTGACCCATGAATAAAGTGACAGAGAGAACTGGGCGTAGTGAGTTTGCTTCCATTTACACTTAAGAAGGGACCCATAGGACGGCCACATTCACATTCAGAAGAGCTGGTGTCTTATTTCAGTATTCTGGGCCTTTTCAGAGTCATTCAGATGGAATGTTTTGTATTCAGGGCAAGTACCCTGGACAGCGCCTGGGCAAGCAGCACCAATAGTGCCCTCAGGTGGTGGGCGTTGGGCTGTGTTGTTGTTTGTTCTCCGAAGAGGACCAAGATATCAGGGAGGTGATGCCATGACATGCAAGCGAATTGGATTTAGGTGAGGGAGGACTGTGCAAAGTCACCAGCCTCACTTTCTCCTCTGGAGCCATCTGCGTCCAGTGGCAAGACATGGATCAGGATGACTGAAGATGGCTGGGGGGGGGGGGGGGGGGTGCGGTGTTAATGGGAGTAGGGCAAAGACCTACAAGGGCTTTTCTCTAGCCTGAGGGAGAGGTAAACTGTGGAAAGTGGCTCCTTTTCTTTGTAGGGAGGAGAGAAAATAGAGAACAGTGGAATAAAAGCTGCCCAGAAGATCAGAAACCAAGCTCTGACAGACAGACGAACAAGTAGCCTCCCTATCAAAGACCTTGCCTAGAAGCTGCTGGGATCACTCACAACCTCTAACTTACTACAGAGATTAAGGAAACCTCTAGGAATTCAAGGACTACTCAGAATTTCAAGGGGCATCTTGAGAAAGGCTTTTATGAACTTGATTCTGAACAACAAGGAGTGAGTGGGATGGATGGATGGATGGATGGATGAAAGCAATTATTAAGCACTTACTATACACCAAGGTCCATGCTCAGTGCTGGGGATACAAATACAAAAATCCCTTACCTTCAGGAAGCCTACATTCTAATAGAGGGAGACAACATGTATGTATGTATATATACATATATATGTATACAGGAGAGATATCAAGGAAGGGTATTTTGTTCTGGTAAATCATAGGGTTGGTAAGTGGAACGAGAAGGCAATCACCAGGAATAGGCTTATTCCGGGAACAGTAGCAAAGTTGATTTGATTACTGTTACCAGAACAAGAGGTGGAAAATAGAGGAGGAAGGGAGGGAGGGAAAACACACTAAAATGGATAGCAAGAAGATGGCCAGGGTGAAATGTGGTCCAGTCTGGGGCTGGCTAGCTATAGTGGCCCTTCACCTATTGGGACGGCATGGCCCCAGGGTGGAAGTTCCAATGCCAAGCAACATCATTCCCTGCCCCCACCCCATCAATGGTCCGGAAATCCCTGCAATGGCCTTGCTTCCAGGCCTTTAGCTCTGACCTCCCAATCTAGCTTTTATACAGGTCTCCAAATTTTCCTACCAAACTCATCTAACCCTAGTAGTCCCCTGCTCAAAAATCTTAAGTGATGCCCCAGTGCCCAGAAAATAAAACAGGAACTCATTAGCCAAGCTCTTAAGGTATCAATCTTCATTGTGTACTCCTTCCCAACCTCTATACTTCAACCAACCTAGGCAGCTGGCTCTTCCCTGACCTTACGCTACCCTCTGCTGGCTTCGGCTGGGCCATTTATCATGTCTGGAAAGCACTCCCCCCACTGTTCTGTCCAATGAAAATCTCTTCCTTCAAGGCCCAGCTCAGGTGCCATGTCCTCAATCAATTTACCAACCAACCAGGGTTTACTAAATGTCTACTCTGTGGCAGGTGCCATGCTAGGTACTGGGGACAGGTGCCCCTCCCCAACTCCCAAAGAAGATTATCTCTCTTAAGAATCTTACGGCATTTTATCTAGACCTGTTCTTTCTCTCCTAACCTTACTTATAACATACTTATTATCACATACTTGTCTCCCCTGTTATATTAGCTAGGTGGCTCAATGGATAGAGTGTTGGACTTGGAGTCAGGATGATAAGTTCAAATCTACCTCAGATACTAACTCTGTGATCCTAGGTACAGCTTCTCTCAGCCTCAGTTTCTGAATCTGTGAAGTGGGAATAAGAACAGTATCTCCTTCACAAGGTTGCTTTAAGGATCAAATGAGGTAGTACCTTTTAAAAACTATCATCATCATCATCGTCATCATTATTATTAATGTTGATTATTAGGTTATAAGAACTTTGAGGCAAAAGGCAGGCATTTGTATTTAGTTCTCCCCCAGTAACTACCACACAAAAAGAAAGGATCGATGAACCTTAGAGCTCCTGATAGTTAAGGACGGTGATTGGTCATTTCTAATCTGAGATTGTAGGAGAGTGGCTTTTAGAAAACTCTTATTTAAAAAAGCCAGCTAGGTGAAAAGGGGACAGTTAGGTGATGCAGTGGAAAGAAGGCCAGACCTGGAGTCAGGAAGACCTGAGTTCAAATCTGGCTTCAGACACTTACTAGCGGTGTGACCCTGAGCAAGTCACTTCACCCTGTTGGCCTCAGTTTCCCCATCTGTAAAATGAGCCACAGAAGGAAACAGCAAACCACTCCAGTATTTTTGCCAAGAAAGCCCCAAATGGGGTCACGAAGAGTCAGACACGACTGAAACAACTAAACAAAAAAAAAAGGTTAAAAGTAAGCTCTTCAAGGGCTTTCATTTTTTACTTTGGATGGGTTCCATGTTTCAGTTTTGAATTTGCATCCCCAGTACTTAGCATATAGCAGACATCTGATATTTGTTCAGAGGTGAAAGAGACTTTACTAGTCCAGTACTCTCATTTTACATAGAAGGAAACTGAAGCTCAGGAGATCTAAATGAGTTGTACAAAGTCATACAGTTAATGAGTGCCAGAGATGAGATTTGAACCCAGCTCTCGTGACTCTTCAGCCAGTGATCTTTCCACCGTACAACCCAATCTAAGTCTCTAGAATGGAGGTCAGCTCAAGGGAGTTGAGAGGCTCTTAAGAATTAGATTCTGAGATACAATCACAAATAATTCAAACTTGACATGCTGTCTTGGGACTCTGCCCTCACACAGGCTGTCCCCCATGTCTAGTATGTTCTGCCTCTCAGAATCCTTCTTGATTGAGTACCTGGTAGGCATCTAATAAATATTTATTCAATTGAAACTGATTTGGCTTATTAGAGGCAAACCAGGTAGGCTTTCACCGTGCAAAGAACAGTAGAGCTCACAAAGAAGCTGTTTGCCTCCAGGATATCTTATTAGAAAGACCTACTCCTGATGTGGAATGGGCTAGAGCACTGGACTGGGAATCAGAAAGACTCATCTTCCTGAGTTCAAATCCAGCCTCAAACACTTCCTAGCTGTGTGACCTTGGGCAAGTCATTTAACCCTGTTTCCCTCAGTTTCCTCATCTGTAAAATGAGGTGGAGAAGGAAATGGCAAACCACTCTAGTATCTTTGCCAAGAAAACCCCAAAAGGGGTCACAAAGAGTCAGACATGACTGAACAACATTGTGTTGTGCTTCTTGAAACTTTGACAAAACTGCAAAGGACTATGGGTATACTAGGCATCGCTAACAGAAGAAACTGGGGGTAGGATAAAAAATTTCCCCGGTGGAAAACCCTGCTTTATTTAGAACAATGGAAGTGTTTGTGCTTTTTGCTGTAACCAATTATCCATTAATAGTTTGCATTTCTCCAAACAGTGCAACAATTGACCCCTCAGTGATTCCATATTATACATCTCCATTATCTTGTATGCCTCCATTGCTCTCCCAACTTCGTCCATCTCCATTAATCTTGTCAAATGCTCCTGTGGTTTTCTTTTTTTCCTTCAAAGAGCACAACAACGTCTTGCTTTGTGCAATTACATGAGAAGCTTCTCCACGGAAATTCTCTGTACTAACTGCTCTCTCCTTTATGGCAACAAGTAACAGAGCTATGCTTTGATTCAGTGAGAATCTCTTGCTCTGGGGTAATTCTTTAACACTGGACACTGGGTAGGAAAGAGACATTTCAAGAGGAAGATGACATTCCCACTCTGAATCTGAAGAATTTGTTAAGCGTCTACTATATTCACAACAGCTGACCTAGGAGCAAAGCATGCAGAGATAGAGCTTATGTTCTATACTCCCTGGAGGACTAAGGAATGGGGGGAACTATGTAAGGAGGAGGCAACAAGTCTGTCCAACTTGGAAGCAGAAGCCCAAAGGTCGTTCCTGGCCCTCTCCTATCCCTGTCTTGTTAGTGTGGAATGAGCTAGAGCACAGGCCTGGGAATCAGGAAGACATTTCCTAGTTGTGTGACCCTGAGCAAGTCACTTCACCCTGTATACCTCGGTTTCCTCATCAGTAAAATGAGCTGGAGAAGGAAATCCTAAGCAAGTATCAACAGGGCTCAACTAAATGACCTCTAAGTCTCATTCTGTTTCTAATGGTCTAGCTAGAGATGTAGAAGAAAGCCCAGGACTCCTCATTTTCACAGTCCTCTCCTCCTGACCCTGGCATTCATATATCCTTGCCAGGCAGACCCTTCCCATCCAGTGGCAGGCAGGCCCCTCTGCAAACCTGCTGTCTCTGCTGCTGCCTTCCATATGGAGCCTCCTCTATTTACCTGCAAAGAGGGTGGGTCCTCTCTGTTGGCGCAACGATCCTGGCTCAGCATCGGGAATGCCAAGCTTCGCCCTTCTGCCTCTGTTCCCTTTCCAGTGGCACGAGGCCAGAAGTTAATGAGCTGGGCTGGAGTTTGGCAAAGTGAGTTAAGGGAAAGCAATTCATTATTACAAAGTCCACTGATTACTATGAAAAAGGAGAGTAAAGACCAGGGCAATGTGGTGCAATGAGAAGACAGCTGAAAATGGAGTCTTAGAATCTGCTTTCAAACCCCAGCTCTGCCACTTCCTATCTGTGTAACCCTAAGCAAATCATCGCTCTGGCCTTCGGTTTCCACATCTATAAAATGGGAAGGTTGGAGGAAATGTCCTATGAGGTCTAAATCCACCAGCCTATGAACCTGGAATTTAGGCTCCCCACTGCCTGCAGGATCATATCCTAACTCTGTAGTCTGCCATTCCACACCTTCCACAATCAGGCCCTAACTGATTCTGTCCAATCTGATCTTCCTCTTCAGCAAAGTTAGTGCACAGAAGTCTACTGACACATAGACAAGACTGAGAGTCAAGCAATCAGAGGTCTTGTCATGGACCAGCCACTAAATGCTTGTCTTTGGGGAAGTCATTTCTCTTCTTCAGGCCTCAGTAAAATAAAGGTGTTGGCCTGGATGATCACAAAAGGCCATCCTAGCTCTGATATTTTGAGTTCTAAGGTCCTTCCCAGCTCTGACATCCTGGGTTCTGAGGGCCCTCCCAGCTCTGACGTTCTGTGTTCTAAGGGCCCTCCCAGCTCTGACATCCTGTGTTCTAAGGCCCCTCCCAGCTCTGACATCCTGGGTTCTAAGGCTCCCTCCTAGCTCTGACATTCTGCGTTCTAAAGGCCCTCCCAGCTCTGACATCCTGTGTTCTAAGTACCTTCCCAGTTCTGACATCCTGTGTTCTAAGGGCCCTCCCAGCTCTGACATTCTGGGTTCTAAGGCTCCCTCCCAGTTCTGACATTCTGGGTTCTAAGGTCTTTCCTAGCTCTGGCATTCTAGGTTGAATCTGTTTAATAAAACACCAGTTCTCCTTGAGCACCTCCAAATCCCCCTCAGGTATAAACAGGGACAAAGCCCTCCATGACCTCCCTTCTAGTTCTGTGACCCATGTGGCAAAACTAAGGAAAGATTATGTTAAAACAAAACAACAAAAAAGCAGTCCTCTCCTATCAGAAAGCATGACCAGGTACTGGGCCAACAGGGGACATGCCAGGAGCCATCTGGGTAATTTGGACTATGACCACAGAAAAGCAAATGATTACTCAATGCCCCTACTCCCCATTTCTGGAGAAGCGAAGCCTCTGTACTCTGGTCTCCAGATGCCTAAAGGGGTCACAGAATATTCAGAAAACTGAACATGGGGGTAGTCTGAGGTATTTTCCTTCCTCGATACCAGAATTAGCCTACCTGACACTCTCCCCCTACCCCGACTCCCAGCAGAGGGAAATGGGAATCCACAGGCACCACTCCATCATAAAACCAGTCTCTGTTCTGGATGATAAACAAAAATCACTGGATGTAAAGTGTTTCCTAGCACTGAGGAATCAAGAGGATGTGTTTATTGTAACCAGGGAAAACCTATCATCTATTTCCAATAGGGAAATCTGGTCTGCCTGGGAGAGGAAGCAGACATCACTTGGAATTGAAATGACTTGGTTAAAATTTTCCCCTTGAGACTGGTTCTATCCTCATCATGCTCAAGCTGGAATTTCAGGCTTCGGTGGGTCTGACATCCATCAGTCAGTCCAGATGCATGGCCCATCTCTCCCACCCACCCCCTCTTTTCCACTCACACTCCCAACCATGTTCAACCCTCTTCAGCTCCCAACTGGAGAACCATTCCCAACTGACTTCCCTCCTGCCTTCCCATCTCTCTCTTCTCCAATCCATACTCCAAACTGCTGTCAAGAGAATTTTCCCAAGGTGCATGTCTCACCATATTATTTTCTTGATCAAAAACCTGATACAATGGAAGGAGTGCTAGCTCTACAGGGAGAAGACTTGAGTTCAAATCCCAACTCTAATGCTTCCTGCCTGAGTGGCCCTGGGTAAGTTCCTTAACCTTCCTGAGGTTGTAAAATGAGGGGCAGAGAAGATGGCTTCTAGGTCCCTTCCAGCTTCTAGGTCTATGATGTTACTATCCTTTGGATAGAATACAAACACCTACCTCAGCTTGGCATTTAAGGTTCTCCCACAGTCTGACTCCAACCCATCTTTCCAGCCTTATCTCACAAGACATAATCCATATTTCAGTCAAACCAGACTACTAGTTTTCTCACCCTAAATTCAACATAGAACTCAGGGGCCTGGAGTCAGGAGGACTGGAGTTCAAATCCTAGCCACAGACACTTGTGTGACATTGGGCAAGTCACTTCACCCGGTTTGCCTCAGTTTTCTCATCTGTAAAAATGAGATGGAAAAGGAAATAGCGAACGACTCCATTATCTCTGCCAAGAAAACCCCAAATGGGGTCACAGAACATGACTGAAAAGAAACAACAAAAAACTCAAAATGCTGTCCCCTGCCTCTCTCCATTCACCCAGGCTGCCTCCCATGTCTGGAAGGCACTCCCTCCTCTTCTCAGCCTCTCAGAATCCTTCTGAACATAAAGGAAACATTTAATAAATATTCATCACATTGAAATTGAATGAAGTTACTTGGCATGAGGCAGGCATGCATGCACTATACAAGAGGCAGTAAATACAAAGACACTACAAGCTCACTGATTGTACCCTAAGGGGGGGACTTTTCCTGGACACTGAGGAGGGAGGAGACCCAACCCCAGCTTCAATTCAATTCAGTAAACATTTATTAAGCACCTACTCTGTGCCAGGTACTTGGTAGCCACAGAAAATACAAAGACAAATATATTACTTCATTTATGTTTTTGTAGTCCTCAGTGCCTAGCACAGTGTTATTACACTGTGCCCACCTTTGACCCAGTGGTACCACCATTATGTCTATATCCCAAAGGCATAAGAGAAAGAAGAAAAGGACCCATATGTACAAAAATATTTATAGCAGCTCTTTCTGCAGTGGCAAAGAATTGGAAACCAATGGGAAGCCCATTAAGTGGGGAATGGTTAAACAAGTTGTCACATATGAACATGATGGAGTACTATTGTGGCATAAAAAATGGAGGGGATGGTTTCAGAGAAATTTGGTAAGTTCTGCCCAAACTGATGCAGAGTGAAGTAAGCAGAACCAAGGGAACGATTTATACAATAACAGCTTTGAACTCTGATCAGTGAAACAACTGACCATGATTCCAGGGGACTTAGGATGAAACATGCTACCCACCTCCTCCCAGAGGGGATGAACTCAGAGTGCAGATCGAGGCTTTTTTTTACATGGCCAATGGGGGGATTTATTTTGTTTGATTATGCGTGTGTATGACAGGGGCTGTTTTTCTTTCTTTCCAAATTGGGGAGGAGGTGGGAGGGAGAGAGGGAAGATTTTGTTGATTGAAAAAAAAATAAAATTTAATTTAATATAAATATCCTTAAGAGGGGGAAAGTCTGTCTATTTCATATACTTATTGTGTGACCTAGGGAAAGTTACTCAGCCTCAGGGAGTCTGTTTCCTGATCTGCAAAATGAGGAGGCTTGACTCTCAGGTCACTTCCAGCTCTCAGTCTAGGACTCCATGATTTTCCTCCTAGAATCAGAGGTGACTGGCCTTCTTGTTCTTGTTGTTTAGTCATTTCAGTTGCATATGACTCTGTGGGACTCTATTTGGGGTTTTCTTGGCAAAGATACTGGAGAGGTTTGCCATTTGCTTCTCCAGTTCACTTTACAGATGAGGAAACTGAGGCAAACAGGTTGAAGTGACTTGCCCAGGGTCACACAGCTAGTAAGTGTCTGAGAACAGATTTGAACTTAGATGAGTCGTCCTGACTCCAGGCCCAGCATTTTATCCATTGTGCCACCTACAATGAACTGTATCTAGTATGACAGAAACAGGCTTCAGCCTGATCCACTCCAGGGAAGGTGCTAATCACCAACTGGCCCAAGGAGGAGACATGCTTGCCCATCAAATCTCAGGGCTTCAGCTCCAGCTACATGAGCCCAGAGTTCCAGAAGCAGCAGGAAGACCACATCTTTTCTAAGTACTTTTACTCACTCCCAGGGGTTCATGGAAGAGAGGCAGAGAGAAAAAGGTGCTAGACTGAGTATAGCAGGGGGTGAGCCAGGAGTCCTAGGGGTAGAGCAGTGGGCCATGCCCCCAGCTCTTTCCTTCACCCCTACTGTACCTTGAGGGGGGCTAGAATGGACTCCCTCTGCCCTCCCCTTCCCCTTTCCCTTTGCTACAGTCCTCCTCACTGCACTCAGAGCCCCAGAAGGCAGGTGAGTGAAGCCTGACTCACCCCCTTCGAATGTCATGATCTGACCATGCCGCTAGCCAGGTCAGATTTAGTTGCTCCCTGCCCTGGTCCCTGGAAGCAGCATGGGGTAAAATTAATAATAATAACAATAACCATCCCACCTCTGACACCTACTGGCTGTGTGACCTTGAATGAGTTATTTAATCCTGCAGGGCCCCAGACAGCTCACTAAGACTATAAATTGCAGAAACAGTGGTGACCATTATTAGTGGAGAAAGTTATTCACCAGGAGCTCCTTATAGGGATAAAATAGCAGGTCTAGTTTAAAAAAAAGCTGCCATTTATATTCTAGGTCTGACAGTCCCTGTGTGAGTCTGGGCGAGTCGCTTAATTACACTAGGTCTCAGTTAACTCATTAGTACAATGAGGGGGTTGGCCTTAGAGAATCTGACACATCCCTTCTTACTCTAAATCCATGGATTCTATATGATGCTTTAAGATCAGCAAAATATTTCACATACATTATCTCATTTCACAGCAGCCCTGTGAGGAAGGTGCCATCACAACCCATTTTATAGATGAGAAAACTGAGGGTCAGAGAGGTCATGAACACAGTAATGTCCAAAGTGGGATTCTGACTCAGGCCTCTCCTGGAGAGTGATGTAGGGGAAAGATGACTGGATTTGGAATCAGAAGAACTGGATTGAGATACTGGCTCAATCTCCCATTTTCTATTTGTGTGACCTTGGGTAAGTCACTTACATCCTCTGGGCCTCAGTTTCCTTATCTGTAAAATGAAGGTGTTAGACTCAATGACTTCTAAGGTCCCTTCAGGCTCCAAATTCACAAACCTTTGCCTCCCAAATCAATAATCACTCCATGCAATGTTAGGAGTCTTGTACCTCCTCTGGTCCATTTCCCTCTGGGCTGAAAGTCAGACTTTGCCACCTGCCTGAGACTTTAGGTTTGATGTCAGGGACAACTTCTTAACAATTGGAAATATCCAAAAGCAGAGTGAGCTTCCTAGGTGGTGCGGTCCCCCAACTTGGGCAAATCACCTAATCTGCTGAGGGCTCGGTTTCCCCATCTGTAAAATGAGAAGATTGGACTAGAAGGGCTTTATGGTCCCTTACTATTCTAAATCTATGAGTCTTCAGAGCCCCCCCAGTGGAAAGGAAACCCAACAGGGGCAGGAACCCACTATCTCCCTGATGCAAGACAGGTACTTTCACTGCTGTGTTGCTAGAGTGGGTTGATAGGTGGACATAGCTTTCATCCCAGTAATGACCCACAAAGTTAGGTGGCTCAGTGGATAGTGCTAGGCCTGGAGTCAGAAAGACTCCTCTTCCTGAGGTTAGGAACCTCAGGACAACCTTAGCAACCTTAGACACTTCCTGGCTGGGTGACCCTGGGCAAGTCACTTAAACCTGTTTGCCTCAGTTTTCTCATCTGCAGAATGAGCTGGAGAAGGAAATGGCAAACCAGTCCAGTATCCCTGCCAAGAAAACTCCAAATGGGGTCACAAAGAGTCGTGCACGGCTGAACAACTGGACAATCACAAAAAATGACCTGGGCATGCATATGTGGTAGAAGGTACAACTCCTCCTGAGGTTGGTCAGTCCCATCCAGGGACATGACACCTGTTGCTCTGGTGAGCTTTCTCTCTTTTGTCTCTCAGTCTCCCTCAGAACACTGTAGAAGACAGGCTTCCTGGTCCTCCTTTCCTATCTCCCCATCCCCACCTTCTGGGTCGGAGACGAGTCTCCACTGATTTCTGCAGCTGTGCCAGCTAGTTCGACCAGAAACTCGAACAGAGCATCCCTTCCCATTAGGCAGAGGCAGGACTGCTCCAGCCATCTGCATGGTGAATGGCTTGTTTAACTCAGTCTTTCTTCTCTCAGTAACTATTCACCTTCTTCCTGCGCTCGCTCTGATTTCCCTTGGAGCCAATTTGATTTTGAGGCCCCAGTCCTCGGCAGTAATGAAATCATACTTTGCAGTTGCACAATTCCTTCCTCCCGAGGTGCGGCTGGCTGGAGCTTCATGGTATCCTCTGGACAAACAGATGGGTCTGTGGGTCATCACGTATTGTTCAAGAATGGATAATGAATAAACTAAGTCACGGCAAGCAGTGCACTAGGCAATCAAGGATGAGGGGAGAACAGGGGCAGAAACTGTCAATAAATAGCGTGGAGGCCAGGTGAATTCTTCTGCATTCTGAGATCTCTCTCTTGGCCAAGATTTCCCCACCTTTCTCAAGTTCCTTCAAAGAATCAGAGAGCTGTCTCTGGTGTCAGAGGAACCCATGTTCAAATCATGCCTCTGTGGCTCACTCCCTCTAAAACCTTGGGCAAATCATTTCACCCCTGTTGGCCTCAGTTTCCCCATCTGTAAAATGGGGATAATAATAGCACCTATCTCCCTACCTTGGTGAGAACCAAATGAGATAATAATTATAAAGAGCTTAGCACAATTCCTGGCACATAGTAAGCACTTTATAAGTGTTAATTAGTATTAACATTAATATTCGTATTAACATTAATTAGTGTAACATTTAACATTAGTTAAGTTTGACATTTAACATTAACATTAGTATTAACAGTAATGATTAACATTAATTAATTAATTTAATATGACATTAGTTGTTTAACCATTTAACATTAACTAATATTAATTAGTCTTAACATTAATAATTAAACATAACATTAGTTAGGTTTAACATTTAACATTAATTAACATTAATTAGTGTTAACATTAATAGTTAGTATCTCTCTGCTTAAGTCTCCTCAACTGTGAAATGAGAGTGTTGGTCTCTTCTAGGTCTAAGTATATGACCCTATGAACTTGGGCATGGAAGGAACCTCAGGAGAGCAGGTGATCTACTCCTGCCTTCCAATTAAATAGGGTGGAAGATAGAGTTGGATTTGGAGTTAGGAAGATCTGGGTTCAAATCCTACCTTAGAAACTCACTAACTGTGAGACCCTTAATTGCTCTGAAACTCAGTTTTCCTATTTATAAAACGCAAATAATAATAGCGCCTTCCCTCCAGGGTTGTTGTGTAAAGTGGGGTAAAAATGTAAGCTGTTGTTATTTTGGGGGCAACTAGGCGGTGCCATAATGGATAGAGTGCTAGATGTGGAGACGGGAAGACTCATCTTCCTGAGTTCAAATCTGACCTCAGATACTTACTAGCTGTGTGTGATCCTGGGCAAGTCACTTAGCCCTGTTTGCCTCAGTTTCCTCATCTGTCAAATGACCTGGAAGGGGAAGTGGCAAACCATTCCAGCATCTCTGCCAGAAAACCCCAAAGAGTCAGACAAGTGAAAACAACATTGTTATTTTGAAATCATTCTGTAAATCTTAAAGTACCATAGAAATAAGAGTTATCATTACTGAGCCATAGTGTTCCCATGCTTGGACCATGGCAGATGTCCCTTCTTCCAGCCTCTTGACTTTCTAATCTATCCTTTACACTAGTGATGTCAACCTCAAATCGCAGGGGGCGCCGCTAATTCATCCATAAGGATCCCTGTGGGCCACAAATTGACTTAGTATTAAAATGTAATATTATCTACATTGCATTTATTTTTATTTATTTTGTTAATTACTCCCCAGGTATGTTTTAGCCTGGTTCCGGCCACACTTGAGGAGGTTATGGGCCACTTGCAGTGTGTTTGACATCTTTGATTTACACCCCAGACAGATTAATCCTCCTACAATACTGCTCTGTCGATGTTAGCTCTCTCCTCAGAAAGCCTTCAGAACTACTTTAATACCCAAACAGCAAAGTTTGGAGTGGCATTCAAGGCCTTTCCTATCTACTTCTCCAGGTTTTGTTTTCACCACCTTCCCACAGGAACTCTCTGTTCTAGTTAAATCGCTCTTTTCATCTTTCCCTGAATAGACCATGCTCATTCCCTGCTCTTTGAACCAATATCTCTATGTGGCCTGCCTGGCTCTCCTCTTGTCTGTGCAAAAGCTGAGGATTCAGGAAGGAGTGGGTGGAGAACAGTGGGAAGAAGAGAAGAAGAGGGAGAGAAAAGAGGAGTGCGATTCATCAGTATGCTAGAGAATTATCCATTCGGAGATGGAAGAGATTGTAGAGGCTGCATACTCCAATCTCCTTCATTTCATAGATAAAGAATTGGGACCTAGAGAGGGTAGGTGACAGGTAATAGGCAGCAAAGTTGGGATCTGAGCCCAGCCCAAACCCAGCTTACTTCCTTATGCCTACTTCCCTACTCCTACTCAGTACGTTGACTCTATCACATCTCTCTGTCCAAATATTAACAGGAATAAACTCCCTTTTTAAAAAAAGCTCCTTTCCCAAAGGCAGATGTATGTGAAGAGGGTCTGTGAGGGATCCCCATTGGGGTGAAGCATGGACCAAGCCAGCCAACTGGATGATGCTGGTGCCCCATTCTCTGGATGAGAGCTATCTCATCACCCCTCAGCAGAGAAATCAGGGCAGCTCCAGCTCCAGAGGGAGCTGGTCTGTTCAAAGAGTGATGTCAAGAGCAGAAAGTGCTCCCTACCTCTCAGCGTGTTAGGGAGAGAAGGGGATGCTGAAATGTCTGGCTTCCTGAATGTCCAACGAAGAGGCTGGGAAAGGGAGAGGAATGTGGACTTGGTGATTGGGAGAGGATGGGGGAAGGCAGTGAGGAGGAGAAAGATACGCAGACTAAGGGAGAGCATGTAGCAGAGGGAGTTGAGGAGAGACATGATAGGAAGAAACGAAGAGACACAGGGAGAGAGAACACATTGGAAGGGGGAGAGGAAACAGAAAGAAAGAGAAAGGAACAGAAAGGGGAAGAGACACAAGGTAGAAAATCACTGGAACACAAGGAAGACAGGGGAAGAGGAGGAAGACAGAGAAAGATCAAAGAAAACATGGAAAAGACAAAGAGGAAGAGAAAGAGGGGGGATGTAAAGGGAGAGAGACTTACAAGAAGATAGAGGTAGAGATTAGAGAATAAGGGAAAGACAGAGACCCAGACAGGTATAAAGAAATACAAAGGGTCAGAAACAATCCCTGATCTGAGGGTCCAATCAATTCCAGGGCTAAACACCCTTACACGACATGTCCATCAAAGCCTTCAAATTCTGGGGAAATCCAAATCTGCTGACAGAGGAACTCTCCAAGGTGACGGCAACCTTCGAAGTCAGAAGCCAACTCATACATAGGCTTTGGCTGAGTGAGGCAACTAATGCTGTGGTGGAGGGGGAGCTGAGGACTGACCAGCCACCTGAGCCCTGTACCATCTCACCTTCCAGAAGAAATTGAGGTTGTTTCTCTTTGGCTGACATCAGTGAATGAGCTTCACAAATTGCTATTGTCCAAGGAACTTCTATAAGTCTTCAGGAAAGATTGTAAGAAGGTTGCAGGAGAAGCAGCCTTGGCATAGTGAAGAGAGAGCCAGAGAGTCCAAAAGACCTGGGTTCAAGTGTAGCCTCTGAAATAGAAATGGCTGCGTGATCCTGGGCAAGTCGTTTAACCTCTCACTACCTCAAGTGCTGATGTTAATGTGGTATAGGGGAGAGATCCCTACATATACCAGTTAAGGAGAGGGGGAGAGGGAGGGAGGGAAGAGAGAGGAAGGGGGGGAAGAGAGAGGGAGGGAGGGAAAGGGGAGAGAGGGGAGAGAAAAGAGAGAGAGAGAGAGACAGAGAGAGAGAGAGAGAGAAATTGATTTCTTTCTTAGGATGTTTGCTTGCCAGAATCCGTCCCTTGAAGACAGCCGTCTAGCATAAGATCCCCAACTGAGGGGAAAAAAAAAGGACTGAGCAAGGACAATAGTTAGTCCATTAGTTCTGGCTATGGTCACGATGACCACTTATTGATTAAAGACTAAAGGTGCACATTTTCCAATGCTCCTTAACCCTTCTAGTGACTTTTCATGTTATTCTGGCTCTGTTTTCCATTCATGCACCTTAACAAAGAGGAGCTGAGAACTCACATCAACTTTTTCTGCCCCTGCATCTCTTCCAAATCTTGCAGGTCATACTAAGTTCCTCCCAGACTTAGATCTGGAAAGGACTTTCTAGGCCATCTAGTCCAAGCTCATCATTTTACAAATGTGGAAACTGAGGAAGTAGTATGCTAGAGGAAAGGGAGAAGCTTCCAGCACACAGCTTTCAAGAAGTCCCTTGTACTTCCCATAGGCTGAGCTCCACACTCTTCCTTACACTTAAGACTCAAAGAATGTTAGACCTGGAAGGGACCTTTGATGTCATTTAATCCAGTTCCCTCATTTCTACAGGTGAAGAAACTATGGTGGGGGAAAGGGAGGGGGAGGTTAAGTGATTTGCCCAAAGTCACACAGCTAATAAGAGTTGGGATCAAAACCCAGGTCTTCTGATCCTGTGTGTGTCTTCTTATGCCAGCAAACCTAGTTCCTAGAACCTTGGGACAAGTGACTCTAGGTGCAATCACAGGCTTCTGTGTCCATTTGTGTCCTCATATGCACAGACCTAGTCTCTGGGACATTAGGATAGGTTGCCTCAGATGCTCTATGTCTCCATAATTCAGTGCCTCAGTGTCTCTGTGTGTGTGTGTGTGTGTATGTGTGTGCATGTGCACTTTGACAGACCAGGCTTCTAGCTACCTATTCTGTGGGTTTGTCAGTTTGTCCATTGGCACCTTGTCCTACCCCCTAGGAGCCACCTGGACAGGATGGTATAGAGCTGAGGTTGTTAACCTAGGGTCTCTAAACTTGTTTTTTTTTCAAGTTATACACATATATACAAAATTATGTACATATATACATACACAAAATATATACATATATAGCTGTTTCACTATAATTGGTTTCCACATATTTGTTCATTTAAAAACATTCCAAGAAAGAGTCCACAGGATTCACAAGGTTGTCAATAGGGTCCATGATCCTCCCCCAAAAAGGTCATAATCCCTGGTCCATAGATACTCACTAGCAGCTGTGGCCTCAACTGCTCAGAAATAGACTGGTGAGACCTCCTGTACACCAAATTGGGGGTGGGATGATGGTGGTGATGATGATGAAGAATCAAAGGCAGTATAAGAGAGAATTGAACTGACATTGCTAAGCTGGAAGAAAGGAGTTGATAAAAGGAGAGAGAAATTGAGATAACGAAGGCCTGAAGACTGGTTATGACAGAACTCTCTGACAGCTCCACCACCCCCTTTCACTGAGCAGGAGAGCTGATCTGGATATGGCCTCCCACAATCGATGGGTTTCAGAAGAGTCAATACTGACCCCAGTTTTCATCTGTCATCTAGTGGTAATTCTCCAGGTTGGGAATCAGGCTGGTGTAAATGAGAAGGCAGGAGAGGGCCCTGGGCCAAAGGGAAGTCCACCTCAAGCCCCTGGATACCACTGCACTGGCTACCTGAGGGAAGGTGGCATAGTGAATTGAGTCAGGAAAGGCTGGGTTCTAATGCCCTCTAAGACACTTACTAATTTTGTGACCCTGGGCAAGTCACTTCACCTAAGCTGAAATTTCCTCATCTATAAAAATGATAATAGCACTTGTCACCCAGCGTTTTCAGTCTCATTAAATAATGTATGTAAAAGACATTGCACGCTTAAAAAAGCAGGGGTAGCAATCATAATTTCAAATAAGATTACAGTAAATATAAGCCAAATAAAACCTACAATCAGGGGAATTATATTAAGCTTAAATATTAACCATATTTTTTTCCTATCAGAAATGTCATTTATTACAGAAATCAAAAGTGATCGCCAGGGACAGTGGCTGTGGAGGAAGGAGCTTGAACACTGGTTGGAGGGGAAGGAGGGGAAAGACTGAGGGCTGGGGGAAATCAGTGATGGGGTGCCCAAATGTCCCAACCCCATCTAATACCTCAGGATAGGGGTGCCCCCTCACCCTTCCAGCTTTAGGAGGGGGCTAGGGAGAGGATATAATGTGAGTGGGTCAGATTAGAGCTGAGCCTAAGGATGAAGGGGGAGGAAGGGTCCCCCCTTTCCCATGCATTCACAGTACTGATCTCCTAGTGGGTTAGAGGAAGTGAATATTCTCCTTCTCCCCCCTCCCCAACCCAGTTATAGGAGGAAGGGGTTAGCATCATGGGAAGCATGATGGCTTTATTATTAATAGTACGTAGCCTGGCCTCCTGAGGGGATGAGAGGCATACATGGGTGCCTAGTCGACTCAAACAAGGTCACCCAATACCTCAGATAGTCGTAGGAGAATGAATCTCTTCCTTCAGCAAGAGTCATAGGGTTTTTCCCATCTCTGGCTCTGGGTGGGTGGGTGGTTGTACCATGTTTAAGGAGAATGGGAAGATGTGCTAATTATCAATTACAGCAGAGTCATATCTTACTGCGGAGGTGAGGTTCTAAAGTCAGCTCCTTTGAAAATCCCTTAAATTACCCAGAAAGTTCAGTGTCTTTAAACAGTTGCAGCTGGAGAGAGGATCATTTTAATCATTTTTATTGGTAGCTTTTGTATTATATCACCTTCATTTCTGAATACATCACTCTCTCCCCTGCACACACGCACACAACCCAGTAAGCTATCCCTTGTAACATATATGCATACATTAATTAATTAAAGGCAAAAAGGAGGAGGGAAATAGCAATTCAGCAGAACTAACCAACCCATCAACCCAGGCTGACAGTATGTGCAGTGCTCTGCAACCGGGGTCTTTTTAAAAGCAGTCGGTGGCAGGGAGCAGAAGGAGCCGAAATGGTTGCTGTGGAAACAACTGAATGTAAATTTCATTTTTCACAACACCCAACTAAGCTATTGATCCAGAGAGAATCAGGAACTAGGGCTTATTTTTCAAATAGAAAGAAAATAGAAATAGGTAATGACTTAGCTGGCTGGAAAGTTGCTGGTGGGGGGGAATAATTGTCTTGGAAAAGTTTTACACAATGTGTTGATATTAAAGAGTGAGTGGACCCCATGGAACTGTTTCTTCTCTCACCTAGAGGCAAGAGGAAGAGCATCCATGGCAGGAAACTTCTAGCTTCTGGGAAGGCCAAAGGATGATGACCCTCTCATTAACTTCACCCCCCTGAGCAGAATGAATAGACTGTGACTAGGTGTGATGAAGGTGAGACTCTAGAATCCCATTCAGCACCCGGGAGACACCCATCTTTGGAGAGGAGGGATGGAAGGAACTGAGAGCAACTGAGAAAACAGCAAATCCACCTCTCCCATCTCCAGGTCAGCTCATTCTGGGGCAGATGCTCATTGACTGAAATGGCAGGTGAAGGGTGAAATTTCTCACATTATTAACATTTTTCACTTTTTCTTTGCTTAGCAGTAGTAGTTTAATTTACTTAACTCAAATGCCTGCATGATATGATTCCATTGCACAGTGATGCCTCATTGGTCAAGCATCAGAAGCAACTAGAAGCAGTGTGGCCGTGTGGACAGGGTGAAGGACTTAGTCATAAAATGCTGAATTCAAATCCTGTCTCTGATTCTTACTTATCTAGATGACACTGGGCAAGTCACCCCATCTCTATGCCCCCCTCAGATGGACTCCTAGGGGTTGCAGTCTGCATTAGTGGAAGGAGTTCCCTGGTGCTCTGTGCACCGTGGTACCACCTGATAGTCTTTAGGCTTAGAGAGGACCTAGAAATTATCCAGTTCAACCCCTTCATATTGCAGATAAGGAAAATGAAGACCATAGAAATAAGATGACTAACAGAATCATAGATTTTGAGTCAGATAGGACCTTAGAAAGTCACTGAGTCCAAGCCCCTTATTTTACAGATGAAGAAATAGGTTTAAGAGGTTTAAGTGATTTTCTTAGGGTCACACAGCTAGTGTCTCAGGATTTGAACCCACGTGTCCTTGGCTCCAATTCATGATACCATTCACCTCAAAAGGTACCTGTATGGTTCAGGAATTGAATTCAGGCTTCTGTAATAGCATTAGAATTTCAAAGCTTGACCCTTTAAATATCAAAACTTTTTTATTTCAATCATTTGGGATGGAAACCTTCAAGGAGGCAGCTAAGTGGCTCAGGGAACAGAGTGCTGTGCCTGGAGTCAGGAAGACCTGAGTTCATATTTAGCCTTAGACACTCACTTAACTTCTATTTGCCTTAATCTGCTGGAGAAGGAAATGGCAAACCACTCCAGTATCTTTGCCAAGAAAATGCCATGGACAGTATGGTCCATGGGGTCACAAAGAGCTGGACATGGTTGAACAACAAGATAGAAACCTTCCTAAAAATGCCTTCTCAAAAAAAGCACACCAACGATAGTTTTCTTAATGATTTTGGGTCTTGGTTATAAGTATTGTCAGTATCCATTATTCTAGACTATATTAAAGTGATATCAAGGAGCAGGGAATGGTTTCATGCTGTTGGCCACCATACTAAATGGTCTTAGACTATTTTGCTTTTTCAGTTGTCAGGACTGGTTTTTAAAAATATTTTTTCTGTCTCTTCTCCTGTTTCTCAAGCTACAAGGAGCCTTGTCAAAGTACCAGCCTCCAACAGTCTTGCTTCTACCTGAATTTTCAGTCCATACAAATTAATTAAGCTTGCCAGAATTGTGTCTAAAATAAGAGGCAATAGGCTCAGAGTTAGGACCTGAGGAAATCTCCAGTGACTGAAGTGCATTATGAATTACTCTGGCTGCGTCGTCCTTTCCCCCTCCCCCCTGCTTCTCTCAGGGAACTTGGATAAATGGATAACCAGAGTGGTATAAATGACCATTAGATAAAGCAGGTATTATTGCCCTGCCATTCAGCCAAATTCTGCCAGTGGTGTGATAAGTCTGTGGAGTGCCAAGGCCAGCATACAGTAGTGGGGGAGAAGTAGGAGCCCATCATATAAGAGAACAGAGCCTATAGGAAAGGGATGTGAGGGAAGGGAAGGGTCTCCCTGCTTCCTGGAGTGTACTACCCAGAGGGGCAAGGTCAAAGGCAGGTCATTGGGAAAAGAACACTCTACAGGCCTTCTCAAGCACTGCTCTCTAGAGACAGAGCAGCTCTTCCAGGCACAGTGAAAAAACGATCTCATCTGCCAGGAAACCTGTAACCCCCTTAGGAAGCCACAGAATCGGTGCCACCTTCACCCTCTTAAAACAAGTGATTCTCCTTTCTCTTGACAGGGCTGGAGTTAGCTCTGCAGGACTTCTTAGAGAAATTACACTCGGGGCCCCGTGACACCCTAGGGAACAACAAACACCAGAGGCCCTTTGCCCTCTCCAAAAGAATTCTACTAGGCTGAGGCTTATCCCCAGCTGGAGATGAGAGATGGGAAAGGTGGTGTATAAACCTTATTTGTGGGGTTCTTGGGCAACCTACAGGTGTAAACCTGTTCCAGAAAAACCAAAGACTTCCACAGGTGAAACAGGTTCACAGAATCAGGAAGAGATCTCAAAGGTCATCTACCCAAGTGGGTATCCCCATCCCCAACAATCATCTGGTTTTCTGGTCTCCCTGAAGACCTCCCATGGAGGGGATGAGACCAGCTCCCAAGGCAGCACCTTCCACTTTGAGCTTCTTCTCATTGTTCGGAAGTTCTTCCTGACATCAAACCCAATTGAATGTCCGCAGTGTCTAAATTGCTAATAGTCCTGTATTCTGAGCCAATCAGAACTAGGAATAGGATTATAGATTTAGAGAGGGAAGGGGCCTAAGAGATCATCTAATTCAACACCCATTTTAACAGAGGAAGAAACTGAGGCCCAGAGAGACAGAGTCACTTGCCCAAGGTCCTCACAGCACTCAAAAACAAGACTGAGATTCAAACCCAGATCCTCTACCTCCAAATTCAAGGCTCTTCTCAGGGTCTCCCAAGACTTCTTTTTGTTTCAAAGAAAAACCTAATTCCTTTTCCACATGACATCCTTCCAAATACTTGGAAATAATGTTCATGTGCATCCCTCACCTACCCTTCATCTACATCTCCTCTTCTTTGAGTTTAAAATCTCCAGTTCCCTCAAATGTTCTTCCCTTGGGGTGATCAACAATCCCTTCATCAGCCTGGTTACCCTCCAGCTTATCAATATCTTATCTGAGTTCTCCAACAATGCATTGTGGCCTTCTTCAAAAAAATAATAGTAATCCAACCCCAGACCTGGGGATAGGGGAGACTTCATGTGACATGGGGACAGAGCAATTACCAAGTCCTTTCAGACATTCCTGAACAAATGGCTTCTGGGAAAGAGATGAGAGCACTTATATCCACACAGGTGACTTGGAAACCTGGGCTCTCTCTCCAAGTGCAAAGGGGCCCTGGTACGCACAGATATTGAGCTCTAGGGACTCAGAGCACCTGAGGTCACTAAGAAACGGGACTGAGGATACAAGAAGACACCTGTACATGCGCGAGCACACCAAGTATAGGAATAGAGGCAAACAGAACACCCGAGATCACCCATAGGAAGGTCCAAGGAAGCAGGGATGGGGATGGTAGCTCCGTTCAGTTTAAGTATGTCAAGAAACAGGCTTGCCTGCGGGCAGATTGGCCCCTTGCAAAGGGAGCTAAGTGTAGGCAGGCAGGGTACCTGTGGCCACCTGTGTCAGATTCCAGATACCAGCTCTGGCAATGTGGATGGACACACAGGAAAACACACACTGTTTCGGCCAATTCTCAGCATACCCACAAACAAAGCCTCGGCAGCGGCGGCGGCGGCACACAGTCTGCATCTGACACACTAGGAAAGCCTCCGATCGTCCAATACTCTTCTGCATATAGCCCAAGTGCTCATAGGCAGTTGGTACACACACACACACACAGAGAGAGAGAGAGAGAGAGAGAGAGGAGAGAGACAGAGAGAGAGAGACAGAGGAGACAGAGAGAGAGAGAGAGAGAGAGAGAGAGGCACGCACACCCACACCCCAGGCGCTCCTGGGCGCTGTCCATCACCCCGGAGGCCTCCGGATGCCCCCTCCCCCACTCCCAGCCCTCGCCCCAGGTCCCGGCCTCACCTTACGATCCCATACATGACCAGTACGTTGCCCAACAGTCCTACCACACACACAGCAGAGTAGAGAGCCGTGATAGCCACCGCCAGCGCGATGGACGCAGCGCTGCGGCCGCCCCCGGCCAGCTCCGGCTCCGGCTCCGACGCGTTGGCGCCCGAGCAGTTAGCGAGGAAATGGGGCGACTGCTCAGCGTCTGCCAGGACTGGCTCCATGGCTGGCAGGTTCGAGCTGGGAGAGCTGGGACTGACCCGGACGGAACGGGACGGGATGGGACGCGACGGTCGAACCGGGTCACTCCCTCTCCCGCAGACTGGAACAGGGAGCCCAAGAGGGCTGCGGGAAGTGGCTACTGGGCGACCCAGCGCACCGAGGCGGCCCCCGGGGGTTGCCGCGCTGTGCTGCGCGCTAGCGCGTCCGGGCGCAGCCCTGGCACTCCCCAGCCCTGCTGCGGGAAGAAGCGGCTGACCCTGGAGCTAGCTCCTGGACACCAAGGTGGGCGGGCTGCAGCCCCCTGGCTCCCGGGATATCTCGCTAATTCCTCGCCAGCCGCAGCGCAGCTTCATCGGGCTCCCTCTCCAGCGTGCGTCCCAGCCCTGACTCGCCGTCGCTTCTAGCCCCGGCGCGATTTATTAGAAAACCTGCCGGCTCCTCAGACGTGGTGCACCACGTGGGCAGCTGCCAGGCTGCGGGGGCGGACTTTGCATCAGCCTGGCAGACCAGACCCCCGCTCCCAACCGGCCCTGGTGCAGCCTGGAGAGCAACGTGGGGCTGCGTTCTATCTCCTGATTTTCTCCAAATTATCCTATCTACCTCCTGTTTGGATCTAGTTGTTTGAATGTTTTCTCCGCATTAGACTGTGAACTCCTCCAGAACAGGGACTGTCTTTTTGCTCGTATCCCTAGCTCTTAGCAAAGTACTTGGCACATAGTAGACATGTAATAAATGCTCATTGACTGACTGACAAACACTAATTCAACGTATACCGTCGCAGGCTACCTGGTGCAAAACTCTGCCTTTGGAGACAGAGTATCTGGGTTCGAGTCCTGCCTCGGTCTCTTGCTACCTTGGGCTAGTCATTTATTCTTACCAATCGTATTTATATACAGCTATCAAAAGATTATTTTATAAAACAAATTCAGAGACCCTGAGTTAAGAACCCGTGGACTAGAAGTACTCTGACTTCTCTTTCAGTCCTAAATCAAGGTGAAGCAAGGCAGAAAATGTACTGACTATGGAGTCAGGAGGAATGAAGAAGCCCTGGGTTCCAGCCCCAACGCAGACACTCACCCTGTTAGCCAAGGCAAGTCAATGAACCACTCTGAGCCTCAGTTTCCTCATTTGTAAACTAAGGATAATGATAGCATCTCCCCCACAGAGTTGTTATTATTATCCTGTTGCAAGGTATTGTGCTGGGGAACCATACATGAAATGAGACAGAAGAAGCCCTCAAGAAGTTTACAGTCTGGGGGAGAGGAGGAGGGAGTAATTCACAAATAACTCCAGTACAAGTCCAGAGGTAAATAAGTGCACAGGAGAATGGACTGAGAGATTGGAAAAAAGAGATCATTCATTTCAAAAGAGTTGGGGGGAGGGGGGGGAATTGGGAAAGAATCTAGGAAGCCTGAGCCAGGGCTTGAAGGAAGGGAAAGAAGTCAGCAGACCAAGATAAAGGAAAGACCAGCCCAAATTTACAAAGGCACAGAGGTGATGAGAAAGAAGAAGATGAGGTGAAGGGAGTGGAACAGGTCATCCAGCTCGCCTGGAAAACAGCAACGTAGGACAGCAAGAAACATCCAACCAGGCTGGAAATAAGGCTGGGCGAACTGGTGGAGGCGCAGGGATGGTGCGGAAGATAGTCAGACCCGTGCTTTGAAAATCACCCTGGCAGCTGCATTAAAGCTGGATCAGAGGGCTGGAGAGGGAAGAGGAGGGACTAAGACTGGGAGATGGGTCCAGAGGCTGCTGCCTTTGTGCGTGCCAGAGGTGATGAGGATGGATGCTGGAGAAAGGAAAGAGAGAGCTGATTTTAGAGATTGTAGAAAGTAGGATTGACAGGAGCCAGCAACTGTCTGGATGTTCAGGACAAGCAAAGAGTCTAGGACGATAATGAGCCTTTGAACCTGAAGGAATGTTGTCAGAGTCTGGTGCTGGGATTAAAGGGACTTTTCAAAAGAATCAGAGGAGCCAGTCATGGTAGAGAGCAACAAGCCCTTTAACGTCTCAGGCAGGGTTTTTTTTTAAATAATATTTTATTTATTTTGTTAAATATTTTTAAATTACATGTAAAAAAATTTAGCATTCATTTTTTTTAAATTTTAGGTTCTAATTCTTTTCCTCCCTCCTATGCCTCCCCCCTTCTTGAGAAGTCAAGAGTTTGATATTGATTATGTATACATATGAGATCACACAAAACATATTTCCATATTAGCCATGTTGCAAATGAAAACATCAGGGATGTTGCCAGGAGACCATAGGCACCATGGTCTTCAAGGCTATAGTAGGAAGAGGGAATTCCTGATGTTCTAGGACTCCTGCAGGGATCCATGCTTTAGGGCACTTCAGACACCTTGGAGATAAGAGCAGCTCAGATGTCTTGTGGGGAGGAGAGAGATCTGTGCTGGCAGATGTGATTGGTTTCTTTTCCCTAAGGTTTGGGGTGGGGAAAGGGGAATCCAATCAGCTAGAAAACTGGAAGATTTTAGCCCAGAACAGAATTTTCCAGATATGGAGAAGGAGGGTTTTGGAGAAGGAGCAGGGCAAGTAGGAAGGGGTACCAGGTAAGAGGAGGAGTCTGGGGAATAAACAGCCTGCCACACAGACTGTAAACTTCTTGAGGGCTTCTTCTGTCTCATTTCATGTATGGTTCCCCAGCACAATACCTTGCAACAGGATAATAATAACAACTCTGTGGGGGAGATGCTATCATTATCCTTAGTTTACAAATGAGGAAACTGAGGCTCAGAGTGGTTCATTGACTTGCCTTGGCTAACAGGGTGAGTGTCTGCGTTGGGGCTGGAACCCAGGGCTTCTTCATTCCTCCTGACTCCATAGTCAGTACATTTTCTGCCTTGCTTCACCTTGATTTAGGACTGAAAGAGAAGTCAGAGTACTTCTAGTCCACGGGTTCTTAACTCAGGGTCTCTGAAAATGAAAGGTTTTCCTGCCTATAACAAATGGGAAGGTGGTGGTGCTATTAACAGAAATTCAGAAGCTGGAGAAAGTGATGAGGCCAATTTTGAACGTGATGCATTCCCATAAAGGTGCCAACAGGCTACCCAAGTGGAACTGTCCAGCAGGCAGTTAGAGATGTGGGTCTGAAGCTCAAAGAAGATAACTATCTAGCTAGAGAATCAGCTCCACAGAAGTGATCATTGGAGCTATAAGAGTGGATGGGACTGATGATTCATCCAGGATTTTACTTAAACTATAAGCTCTTTGAATACAAGGACTATCTTCTTCATCTTTGTTTCCTCAGAGTTTAGCCATAGTAGGCACTTAAATTTTGAGTTAAATTTGTGAACTGAGTAGGGACAAGAATCCTTGAGCTAGAGGAGGAAGAAGAGAGGATTGCTTGCACAGCTTGTCTCCTAGTCTTACCCAAGATGCAGCAGAGTTGCTGTGCTGCCCTTTCCCCCAAACTAACCCCAACAATGAGTCCTCCCAATAGAGGCACCAGTGGAATGATCTCCCAGTCCTTGAGTCTGGGGGTGACTTCTGCACCCAGCACTGCCCACATGTGGCCATATGCCTCATGCAGTTAACCCATAGAGATGGCCCCATTGACCAGACATCACAGAAGTATTATATTGTTGTTATTTGCGATTGTGACTGTACTCATAGACCAGTGGTGTCAAACTCAAAAGAAATGCTGCATATTGACTTGGTTGTTATTGTTGGTCAGTTATTCTTCAGTCATGTCTAACTCACTGTGACCCCATTTGGAGTTTTCTTGGCAGAGATACTGGAGTGGTTTGCCATTTCCTTCTCTGGCTCATTTTACAGATGAGGAAACTGAAGCAAGCAAGGTGAAGTGACTTGCCCAGGATTACCCAGCTAGTAAGTGTCTGAGGACAGATTTGAACTAAGGAAGAAGAGTCTTCCTGTTGCCAGGCCCACTGCTCTCTGTACTGAGTCACCTAGCTGCTCTGCATATTGACTTAGAAAACCACAAATTAACATTATCTTTGCTGTTGCTTGGCCCAAGTTTGATACCTCTGTATAGACTATCTTAGAATTGTGGAACCTCAGAATATCAGAGGTGGGAGGAGCCTTAAAGACAATCTAGTCTCATCCCTTCATTTGACGTTAGAGGATACTGAGGGGCAAAGAGCTAAGTGGCTATTAGAAAATCATGTTAGCTTTCAAAACTTAATTATGAAAATGGTTTCCCAAACTGATCCAGTCATTCTGGAAAGCTATTTGGAAGTATGCCCAAAGGGCAATCAAACCGCGCATACCCCTTGACCCAGCAATATCACTGCTAGGTCTGGATCCCAAAGAGACCACAGGAAAAGGACCTATATGTACAAAAATATTTCTAGCAGCTCTTTTTGTGGTGGCAAAGAATTGGACAATGAAGGAAAGCCCATCAATTTGTGAATGGCTGAACAAGTTATGATATATAATTGTGATGGAATGCTATTGTGTTATAGGAAATGATGAGCAGATTTCAGAAAAACCTGAACTGATGCAAAGTGAAGTGAGCAGTACCAGGAGAATATTGTATACAGCAACAGTAATACTGTACAATGATCAACTATGAATGACTTAGCTATTCTCAGCACTATAATGATCAAAGACAATTCTAAAGGACTCATGATGAAAAATGCTAACCACCTCCAGAGAAAGAACTGATGGAGCCTGAATCCAGATCAAAGCAAACTATTTTTCACTTTATTCATGTGTGTGTGTGTGTGTGTGTGTGTGTGTGTTTGGTCTGTGTTTTCTTTCACAATATGACTAACATAAAAATATGTTTTGCATGATTACCCATGTATAATTTGTATCAAATTGCTTACCATCAGTAAGGGAAGGAAGGGAGGGAAGAGAGGGAAGAGAGAGAGAGAACCTGAAACTTAACATTAAAAAAAGAATGTTAAAAATTATTTTATGTGTAATTGGGGAAAAACAAAATATTATCAAAAAATTAAACTAAAAATAAAGAAGAAAATGGTTTCCCAGTGTCAGTGTAGAGAAGAAGTACATTAAACTAGAAGTCAGTCAATACATTCCATTCCCAACTGTGTGACAATGAGCAAATACTTCTCCCTCCCTGGGCTTCAATTTCCTCATGTATGAAATAAGTTGGTTGGTCTGGTTCAACTCTAAAGTTCCTTTTATCTCTAGTACTATATATTCTCCAAGCTCCAGTATCCTATATTATAAGGCCCCTCCCAGCTCTGACATTCTGTGTTCTAAGATCCACCCCACTTCTGACTTTCTGTATCCTAAAGGCCCTCCCAGCTCTGACATTCTGTGTTCTATGATCCATCCCACTTCTGATTTTCTGTGTTCTAAGGCCCCTCCCAGGTCTGACTTTCTGTGTCCTAGGGGCCCTCCCAGCTCTGACATTCTGGGTTCTAAGATCCCTCCCAGCTCTAATCTTACATGTCCTAAAGGTCCTTGCATCTCTGTCTCTCTGTGTTCCAATCCCCCTTCAAGCCCTGACATTCTCTGTTCTTACATGATTCTGTATTAAGGAATAAACTAGAAAAAAAGGAACACATCATTTCTGCTGCCAAACGGGGATGATTTTCACATGGGAATTGATGATGAATCACCAAAAAACCACACTGGATTTTTGCATGCTCCATTATGCAGCCCGTTAGTATCAAGGTCAGTGGGGTGATTGATGTCTCCAGAATTCTCTAATGCGTGTCCATTCCCAACTTCTAAAACAATGAAATGGGAAAAAGTGTGAATCACCTCCAAGAAATCAGAAGGATGCAAGAGGCCAAACCCAGCCCCTCTCCTAAACTTAAAACTCTTGGGAGTCAAAACACAAAGGAAATCCCTTGGGAAACTTTTGAAAATGGTGCATGTGGGAATGTAGGTCTTGCTTGCCAAAAAGAAGTCTATATATGTGTCTGGGAATGAGTACAGTGACGTCATCAGACTTAACCAGACATCTCCTCCATACTTCCATTTCCCTTCACCCCATTTCACAGCACAAGCTACAGAAGAAACATAAAATGATGAGACCAAAATAAAAGCTGCAGCAATCCTTTGCATTTGTGTAGAATGTCACATTTCCAAATACATTTACATCCATGCTCTTGCTTTATCTCTGTCATCCCTATGAAGTAGATGTGGAGTGAAAATTCATTTCAGTCCAACCCATGAGATTTGGTGACATATACTTAATGTGGGGGAAAAAATCAGCCCATAAAATCTAAGACTGTCAGAATTAGTAGGACCTTAGAGACTGTCTAGGCCTGTTCCTGTCTGAAGTATGAACTAGAACATTCTCATGAGCTCATGTCACAGACATGAGCTCAAGGCACCACCTGGTTGGTCTCCCCTAGCCAATCTTTATTATTAATGTTTCCTCTTAAATTCTGGCGCTCAGAACTATACTCCAGATATGGTCTGACTGGGGAAAGTTTAGCAGAATGGTCATTCTCCACTTCCTGGAAGTTATACAACTTTTATGTCTCCTAAGATTGCATTTAGGTGAAATACCAGCTCAGAAACTTACAAGCTTCAGGTAAGTCATTTCTCTCTGTGTCTCAGTTCCCTCTTCTGTAAAGTAGGACCAATAACATTTGCATTGCCTACCTCACCAGGTTGTTATGGGGAAAGCACTTGGTGAGCTGGAAATCACCATAAAAATGGAATCTTTTGTTGCAGTGTGAGCCACAAGCAGAAACGTCAAACTCACTGCCCCCAAAACTCCCCAGTGCTGCCAAATCAGATTAACATGGAATTGGGAAATGTTTAACAAAAATAAATAAAAATACAATACAACATAGATAATATTAATTTGTGAGTTTTCTAAGTCAATATGAAGCCTGCAGGGATCTCTTTCTATTTGTATTAAGCTAGGGACATCCAAGGTAGCCCCATCTACTGCTGGACAGATCCAATTAGAAGTCTTTCCAGCTGTAAAACCTTACCTCCCTGAACATTGTACACAGTAACAGTGACATTGTACACTGATCACCTTTGATAGCAAAGGTGATCTCAGCAAAACAAGGATTTAAGACAATTCCAAAAGACTCGAGATGGAGAATGCCATCCACATCCAGAGAAAGAACTATGGAGTCTGAATGCAGATCAAAGCATACTAGCTTCTCTTTATTTTTTGGTTTTTGTTTTTTTCTTTCTCATGGTTTTTCCCTTTTGTCCTGATTCTTCTTTCACAACCTGACTAATGTGGAAATATATTTAATATGACTGTGCATGTGTAGCTTATATCAGATTGTATGCAGTCTTGGGGAGAGGGGAGGGGAGAGAGTGAGAAAAAAAATTTGGAATTCAAAATCTTATAAAAGTGAATGTTGAAAACTATCTTTACATGTAATTGGAAAAAAGTAAAATAATATTACGTGGGGGGAAAAATCTACTTCCTAGCTAAAAAGTCTGGGTTCTCCCTTCTGAAGCCACTCCAAACAAATCTAATCCATGTTAACCCTTCACGTGCTGAAGATAGATATCATAACCTCCCTAAGTTTTGCCTTCTTCAGAAAGAACATTCCCAGTTCTTTCAACTAATCCTCTTATATAAGTGTGATTTCCATTCCTCTTGACATTCTGGCCACTCTCCTTTGATGACAATACAGCTTTTCTTTTTGGTGGTGTTGTTGAATTATATTTTTTCCAATTACATGTAAAAACATATTTAACAATTTTTTAAAATAATTTTGAGTTCCAAATTCTCTCCCTCCCTCCCTGAGATGGCAAGCAATTTGATATTAAACATGTGCAATTATGCAAAACATATTTCCGTATTAGTCATGTGAAAGAAAATACACACAACACCACAAAAAATAAAGTGAAAAATAGTATGGTTCAATCTGCACTCAGACTCCATCAGTTCTTCCTCTGGAGGTGGTTAGCATTTTTCATCAGGAGTCCTTTGAAATTGTTGGATCATTGTATTGCTAAGAATACCTAAGTCATCTAGAGTTGATCATTATACAACATTGCTGTTACTGTGTACAATGTTCTCCTGGTTCTGCTCACTTCATTCTGGATCAGTTCATGAAAATCTTTTCAGGTTTTTCTTTGGGGGAGGGGCAAGGGGTAAAGTGACCTGCCCAGGGTCACACAGATAGTGTCAAGTGTCTGTGGCTGGATTTGAACTCAGATCCTCCTGACTCCAGGGCCAGTATCTATCCACTGTCCCACCTAGTTGCCCCTTTCCAGATTTTTCTGAAAGCATCCTGCTCTTCATTTCTTATAGTATAATAGTATAGTTATCTCTTCCACATTGAGACTTTCCCCATCATGGTTTCAATATACCATAGGGTAGGATAAGAAATTAAATGGGAATTTTGGGGGAGTTTTGCAGAAGCCACAGACAATAGGCAAAAGCCAGAAGACAACACAGAGCCTATGACCAAATACTTAACCCAAATTTTACAGTAAGGTACTATAAACATCCCATAAAAGAAAAAGAAAAATTCAGATTTCTCTGGAACAAAGGGAGGGCCAAAACATTTTACACAGATTATCCAGATTGCAAGGGTACTGTACCCCTAACTCCCATGATGTGGAAGGGATAATTGTGCTCCATTACAGTCATCTACTACAACTTGTTCAGCCATTCCTCAATTGGTGAGCATCCCCTCCATTCCACTTTGCCACCACAAAAAGGCACTATAAATATTTTTGTACAAATAGGTCCTTTTCCTTTTTTTAAAATCATTTTGGAATATAGACCTAATAGTGGTATTTTTTGGTCAAAGGGTATGCACAGATTTATAGCCCTTTGGGCATAGTTTCAAATTGTTCTCCATAGTTGGATCAGCCCACAACTCCACCAACAGTACATTAGTGTCCCAATTTTCCCAACATCCCCTCCAACATTTATCATTTTCCTTTTCTGTCATATTAGCCAATCTGATAGGTGTGAAGTGATGACTCAGAATTATTTTAACTTTCATTTCTCTGATAAATATTTTTTTTGTATAGCTAGATATGGCTTTGATTTCTTTGTCTGAAAACTACCTGTTCATATCCTTTGACCATTTATCAATTAGTGAATGACTTCTATTCTTTAAATTTCACTCAGTTCTCTATATATTTGAGAAACGAGGGCTTTATCAGAAATACTTGAAAAAAAATTTTCTCTGCTTTCTGCTTTTCTTCTAATCTTGGCTGCATTGGTTTTGTTTCTGCGAAATCTTTTTAATTTAATATAATCAAAATTATCCATTTTGCATCTCATAATGCTCTCTATCTCTTATTTGGTCATAAATTCTTTCCATTTCCATAGATCTGCCAGGCAAACTATTCCATGCTCTCCTAATTTGCTTATACTATCACCCTTTATGTCTAAATCACACACCCATTTTTATCTTCGTATATGATGTGAAATGTTGGTCTATAGTTTCTGTCAAATTGTTTTTTAGTTTTCACAGAAGTTTTTGTCAAATACTGAGTTTTCGTCCCAAAAGCTTGAGTCTTTGGGTTTGTCAAACATTAAATTACTATGGTCATTTACTACTGTGTCTTGTGTACTTTATCTATTCCACTGATCCATCATTCTATTTCTTAATCAGCACCAGATGGTTTTGATGATTCCTGCTTTATAATACAGTTTGAGATCTGGTACAGCTAGGCCATCTTCCTTCACATTTTTTATTAATTCCCTTGATATTCTTGACCTTTTGTTCTTCCAGACGAATTTTGTTATTATTCTTTCTAGCTCCATAAAATAATTTTTGATAGTTCGATTGGTATGGTACTAAATAAGTAAATTAATTTAGGTACCCATGAGCAATTAATAGTTTTCCAGTTGTTCAGATCTGATTTTATTTGTGTGAAAAGAGTTTTGTAATTGTGTTCCTGTAGTTCCTGGATTTGTCTTGGCAGGTAGACTCATAACTATTTTATATTGTCTATGGTTATTTTAAATGGAATTTCTCTTTCTATATCTTGCTGCTGAAGTTTGTTGGTAATATATAGAAATGCTGATGGTTTATGCGGTTTTATTTTATATCCTGTAACTTTGCTGAAGTTGCTAATCATCTCAACTAGTTTTTTTCAGTTGGTTCTCTAGGATCACGTAATATGCAATCATATCACATGCAGAGAGTTACAGTTTTGTTTCCTCATTGTTTATTCTATTTCCTTCAATTTCTTTTTCTTCTCTTATTGCTATAGCTAGCATTTCCAGTACAATATTAAATAACAGTGGTGATAGTGGGCATACTTGCTTCACAACTAATCTTATTGGGAGGCTTCTAACTTATCCCCATCAAACATAATGCTTGCTGATGGTTTTAGGTAGAAATCATGGGAATAAATGGAGCTTTCCTTACTTATCATTTTAAGGAAAGCTCCATTTATTCCCATGATTTCTAGTGTTTTTAATAGGAATGGGTGTTGTATTTTGTCAAAAGTTTTTCTGCATCTGTTGAGATAATCATATTGTTTCTGTTGGTTTTGTTATTGATATGGTCAATTATGCTGATAGTTTTCTAATATTGAACCAGTCCTTCATTTCTAGTATAAATCCTACCTGGTCATAGTATATGATAGTATGATCTTTGTGATATATTGCTGTAGTCTCCCTGCTAGTATTTTATTTAAATTGTTTGCGTCAATATCCATTAGGGAAATTGGGCTATAGTTTTCTTTCTCTGTTTTGTCCATCCCCAGTTTAGGTATCAGCACCATATTTGTATTATAAAAGGAATTTATAAGGACACTTTCTTTGCTTATTTTTCCAAATAGTTCATATAGTATCGGAATTAACTGTTCTTTAAATGTATGGTAGAATTCACCTGTGAATCCATCTGGTCCTTGAGATTTTTTTCTTAAAGAGCTCATTGATGGCTTGTTGAATTCCTTTTACTGAGATAGGGTTATTTAAATATTACATTACCTCTTCTGTTAATCTGGGCAATTTATATTTTTGTAAACATTCATCCATTTCACTTAGATTGCTAGATTTATTGGTATGTAGTTGGGCAAAATAGCTCCTAATAATCATTTTTATTTCATCTTTATTACTGGTGAATTCACCTTTTTCATGTTTGATACTGGTAATTTGGTTTTCTTCTTTTTTTAAAATTGAATTAAGCAATGATATATCCTGGTTTTATTTATTAGTTCAATGATTTTCTTACTTTCAATTTTATTAATCTCACCTTTGATTATCAGGATTTCCAATTTGGTGTTTAACTGGGAATTTTTAATTTGTTCTTTTTCTAGTTTTTTTTTAGTTGCATGCCCAATTCATTGATTTGTTCTTTCTCTATTTTATTGATGTAAGCATTTAAAGATATGAATTTTCCCCTAAGTACAGCTTTGGCTGTATCCCATAAATTTTGGTATGTTGTCTCATTGTTGTCATTCTCTTAGATGAAATTATTGATTGTTTCTATGATTTGTTGTTTGACCCACTCATTCTTTAGGATTAGATAGTTTCCAATTAATTTTTAATCTATGTTTCCATGGCCCTTTACTGAATGTAATTTTTATTGCATTATGATCTTAAAAGGATGCATTTAATATTTCTGCTTTTCTGCATTTCATTTTGATGTTTTTATGCCCTAATACCTGGTCAATTTTTTATAGGTGCCATGTACCACCAAGAAAAAGGTATTTTCTTTTCTATTCCCATTCAATATTCTCCAGAGGTCTATCATATCTAACTTTTCCAAAATTCTATTCATTTCCTTAGCTTCTTTCTTGGTGGGTTTTTTTTGTTGTTGTTGTTGTTAAATTTATCTAGTTCTGAAAGGGACAAGTTGAAGCACCCCACAGTATGTTTTTACTGTCTATTTCCTTCTGTAACTCATTTAACTTCACCTTTAAGAATTTGGAAGCTACACCTGTCAGATTGGCTAATATGACAAAACAGAGAAATTATAAATGCTGGAGAAGATGAGGGAAAATTGGAACACTAATGCATTGTTGGTGGAGTTGTGAACTGATTCAAGCATTTTGGAGAGCAATTTGGAACTATGCCCAAAGGGCTATCAAAATGTGCATACCCTTTAACCCTGCAACACCACTTCCAGGGCTGTATCCCAAAGAGATCATACAAATGGGAAAAGAACCCACATGTACAAAAATTTTTATGGCACCTCTTTTTGTAGTGGCAAAGAACTGGAAATTGAGGGGATGCCCATCAGCTGGGGAATGGCTGAACAAGTTGTGGTATATGAATGTAATGGAATACTCTTGTGCTATAAGAAATGAGGAGCAGGCAGACTCCAGAAAAACCAGGAAAGACTTATATGAACTGATGCTGAGTGAGGGGAGCAGAACCAGGAGAACATTGTACACAGTTACGGCCACATTGTGTGATGACTAACTTTGATAGACTTGGCTCTTTCCAGCAATGCAAGGTTCTAAGACAACTCCAAAAGGCTCATGATGAAAAATGCTATCCATATCCAGAGAAACAATCATAGAGTCTGAATGCAGATCAAAGCATACTATTTGCTCTCTGTTTTGTTTTGTTTCTTCTTTCTCGTGGTTTATTCCATTGGTTATAATTCTTCTTTGCAACATGACTAATGTGAAAATACATTTAGTGTGAATGTATATGTAGAGCCTGTATCAGTAGGCTCTTGGGGCATCTTGGGGAAAGAGGAGAGGAGGGAGGGGGAGAAAATTTGGAACTCTAAAGCTTGTGGAATTGAATGTTGTAAACTAAAAATGAATAAATAAATTTTAAAAAAGAATTTGGATGCTATACCACTTGGTGTATAGGTTTAGTATTGATATTATTTCATTGTCTATGGTACCTTTTAGCAAAATGTAGTTTCCCTGCTTATCTCTTTTAATTAGACCTATTTTGCTTTTTCTTTGTCTGAGGAGATGATTGCTACCCTACTTTTTTTACATCAGCTGAAACATAGTAGATTTTCCTCTAGCCCTTTACCTTTTTTCTATGTGTGTGTCTCTGCTTCAGATATGTTTCTTGTAAACAACATATTGTTGGATTTTGGTTTTTAATCCACTCTGCTATCCACTTCTATTTTGTGGGTGAGTTCATCCCGCTCACATTCATAATTATGATTACTAACTGTTCATTTCCTTCCATTTTGCTTTTTTCCCATTTATCCTTCTCTCTCTCCTTTTACCATCTCTCCTCAAAATTGTTTTGCTTCTGACCACTGTCTCCTTCATTCTGTTCTCCCTTCTATCAGTGCCCCACCCCACTCCCATCCCTTATCCCCTACCCCTCCTACTTCTCTGTAAGGTAAGATATACTTCTATACCCAATTGAGTGTGTATGTTATTCCCTCTTTGAGACAATTCCAATAAGTGTAAGGTTCAAGTGTTGCCCCACCTCTGCTCCATCTTCCCCTCCACTGTGAAAGCTCTTTTGAACCTCTTTTACATGAGATAATTTATCCCATTGTACCTCTCTCTTCCCTCTTCTTCTAGTGCATCTCTCTTTCTCACCCCTTAACTTTATTTTTTTGGATCTCATCCTATCATAGTCAACTCACACCCATGCCCTCTGTATAAGTACACTCTTTCTAACTTCCCTATGTAAGAAAAATTTAGAAGTTACAAGTATTATCTTCCCATGAAGGCTGTAAAAAGTTTAACCATATTAAATCTCTTATGATTTCTCTTTCTTGTTTATCTTTTTATGCTTTTCTTGAGTCTTGTGTTTGAATGTCACATTTTCTATTCAGCTCTGGTCTTTTCATCAGGAATGCTTGAAAGTCCTCAATTTCATTAAATGTCTATTTCCCCCCAAAGGATTATACTCAGTTTTGCTGGGTAGGTGACTCTTGGTTGTAATTCTAGCTCCTTTACTTTCCAGAATGTCATATTCCAAGCCTTCTGCTCCTTTAATGTAGAAGCTACTAAATCTTGAGTTATCCTGACTCTGGCTCCATGATATTTGAATTGTTTCTTTCTGACTGCTTATAATATTTTCTCCTTCACCTGGGAGCTCTGGAATTTAGCTATAATATTCTTGGGAGTTTTCATTTTGGGATCTCTTTCAGGAGGCGACAGGTGGATTTTTTCCATTTATATTTAACTCAACCCTCTAGTTCTAGGATATCAGGGCAGTTTTCTTTGATAATTTCTTGAAATATGATGTCTAGGGTTTTTTTTTTTCTGATCATGGCTTCCAGGTAGTCCAATAATTCCTAAATTATCTCTCCTCGATCTATTTTCCAGATCAGTTGTTTTTCCACTGAGATAGTTCACATTTTCTTCTATTTTTTCATTCTTTTGATTGTTTTATTGCTTCTTGGTGTCTCATGGACTCATTAGTTTCCACTTGTCTAATTCTAATTTTTAAGTAATTATTTTCTTTAGTGAGCTTTTGTGCCTCCTTTTCCATTTGGCCAGTTCTAATTTTCAAAGAGTTTTTTTCTTCAGTGAATTTTTGCACCCCTTTTTTCCACTTGGTCAGTTTCACTTTTTAAGGAATTTTTCTCTTTAGTGGATTTTTTTTTTTTTGCCTCTTTTGACATTTGGCCTATTCTGTTTTTTAAGGTGTTATTTTCTTCAAATGTTTGTGCCTCCTTTGCTAATCTATTGACTTTTACCTGCATCACTTTCACTTCTTTTCCCATTTTTCTTGTCTCTCTTATTTGATTTTTAAAATCCTTTTTGAGCTCTTCCAGGACCTGAGGCCAATTTGAATTTTTCTTTGAGGCTTTGCATGTAGCTGCTTTGATCTCACTGTCATTTTCTGAGTTTCTGTTTTGATTAGGTTCTTTTTATGATGTTTGCTCATTTTTCTAGCCTGTTTTTTCTTAACTATTAACTTTATGTTCAGTCTTAACTTTATGTATGGTCCACTACTGGCTGCCCAGTGCAGGGGCCTGTGGCTTCAATGCTGATTTGCCCTGGATGGCCTTCCTTGGACTGTGCTTAACTCTCACTCCAGTGAGATAGATCTTTCCTGCCAACCTTCTAAGTTGTCTTGGGCTGGAAAATTGTTTCACCCCATTCTTTCGTTGGTTCTGCCACTAGAGAATTCATTTTGAGGTGTTATTTTAATGCTGTTTGGAGGAGAATTTGGGAGAGCTCAGGTGATTCCCTGCTTTTACTGTACCACCTTGGCTCCACTCCTACAATGTAACTTTTCAATATCCTTCTTAACATATAAGAACAGAATGAAAAACTCTGGACGTAGTCTAACCAGGGCAATAGATGATGGGACGTTTTCTTGCTAGTTCTGGACAGTCTGCTTGCAGTAACAAAGCCTGAGGAGGTATTCCAGAACCAAGCATAACTACTATTTTTATTACCTGCTGTTCTTTACTCCTGCCTCCCCCACCCCCACAACTAGCTTAGATAATGGAGATCTGAATGTTTGCTATCCTTGCCAGGAACTGAATCCAGACTATTCCCAGGGACCTGAGCCTGAGGGATCTCATTAAAATGCATTTCACCCTCGGCAATATCCCACCCATCCACCCACACCTCTTCCTTATTCTTCCCTAGTGTGAGCAGGGAGCTGTGCAGACTGGCTCATACCTCTGCCCTAGAGCAGGAATTCCTGGAGGTTCCTGGAAGCAGACCCTCTTGGAACTCCCTGCCACCCCCAGTTCAGATTTCTACAACCTCCTGCCCCTTCAGAGAAGAGCCTTACAGCAACTCTAGCCTTCCAGCCCATCAGGAAGGGCTTGGAGTGGAGATAGAGATGGAATTTAGATAATCCATCAGTTTGATTCTCCCCAACACAGCAAGAGCCCCAAGCATGAAGAAACTGGAGTCTATTCCACCTACCCACATCCACCCCCAATGGTAGTAGAAAGAGCCCTGTGTTTCAGGGCTGAGAATATGGGTTCAAATCCTGGCTCGGCCACTTACTATCTATGTTAAATAGTCACCTGTTTAGGCCTCAGTTTCCTCATTTGTAAAAGAAGGGCGTCACAAAATCAAGGGAAAGAACAACCACAAAACAAAAGTGAATGTTGCAAAATCCCCCCCCCAAAAAAGCTTAGCCCCCAAAGAAAAGATAAGATCTCATCCTCCCCACCCCCAACTCCTTTGCAGAATTGTGAGGTCCATAGATTGAGAACATCACATGTACTTTATTGTCGGATTTTTTTGATGTATTGATCAGTTTTACTGATTTTTTCCCCTTTTATTCCTCTTTTTTTCTCTTAAAATATTCTTGTTATATGGATTAGGTCTCTGGGAGTAAGAGGGAACACAAGGGGAAATGTAAGCAGTATCAAAATGAAAGATATTTTAAAATCTTTTTGAAATGAGGGAGTTGGACTAAATGACATTGAGAAGACCTTCTAGTTCTAAGGTCACTTCGTGATGACCAGAATCTCCTAATCATAAAATCCAATTGTCTCTAATTGCTCCTCATTCTCTAACTGCTGGGCATCCATTTGACTCTTTTGAACCTTAGCCTACTCCCTGCCATCCTCTTGCCTTCTGTAGCTAATCTGCTTCCAGAACTATAACTAGAGTGGGGCTCTGGGGGTATAAAATAGGAGTTTCCCAGAAGCAGTGCCTGAATCTCCTCCTTCCTCCAAATCCTTTCCTACCCCAGCTCTTCTTAGAAGGAATTACAGGATTTATCTAGGGTAGAAGCAGACTGAATGTTCACAGCCTCAAGCCTTGTGAGAGTTCCTTCCATTCAGTTAAATAATTCAACAGTCATTTATTAAGTACCTACTACTGAGCCTAGATTGTTGTTGCTAAACTCTGAGGGAGATACCAAGTTTAGATAACACAGAGGCCTTGCCTATCATCTGTCTATTTTCCTCTGCTCTGCCACCATGACTGTCCTCAAGGCTACCTCTTGTGCCTTGCCATCCTAGAGCTGGCTTGCACCTCAGCCACACATACAGAAAAGCATCTTAGAGAGACGCAAAACAAAGAACCATGTGAGGGTTAAGGAGTATTTAAAAGTAGTTGAAGAAAGAACCAATTAAAGAAGGCTTTGGGGAAAGCTCAGCGTCTGAAGGATAGATAGATATTTAATGAGTGAAGAAGAAAGAGCCAATTAAAGAAGGCTTTGGGGAGAGCTCAGCATCTGAAGGATAGATAGATATTTAATGGGTGAAGAAGAAAGAATCAATTAGAGAAGACTTTGTGCAGAGCTGGGCATCTGAAGGATAGATAGATACTTAATGGGTGAATGGGGAAAGGACAAAAATTTGAGGCATAGGGAACAGCACAGAGGGGAAAAAAAAAAAAGCAAAGGATATGTTGGTAGGACAAAGAGAAATATAACCTGGCTGGAGCAGAGTCAATGGAAAAGGTAAATAGGAGAGAAGGTTGGAAAGATCAGATGGAAAGCCTCCAATGCCAGATAAAGTAGTATGAACTTTACTCTGTAGACTCAGGAGCCACTGAAGAGTTTGGGGCAAAAGCGTGACAACATCCCATCCATATTTAAAGATTATTCTGGTAGCAATATGAAAAAAGAATTGAAGAGGACAACCACAGATAATGATACTTGCTAGGTAGCCATTTCAATAGGCTGGGCAGGTAGTAATGAGGGCCCATCCTAGAGCAGGAACAGTAAGAATTGTGATGGGTGGGCAGATGTTATAAAAAGAGAGAATCAATACAGCTTGACGACAGATTAGATGTGAGAATTAAGAGAGCAAAAGAAGTCAGAGATGACATGAAGCTTTTGAACATAGGAGGCGGGTAAATTAATGGTGGTGTCACTGACAAACTGAAGCCAAAAGGAGGGACAGGTTTAATTGGGAACTGCAACTCTGTATTGGACACATTCGGGTTGAGGTCCAGGGGGAAATATTCCAGGGGCAGCTGGAAACCTAAGCCTGAGGTTCCAAAGAGAAGTCAAAGCTGAAGCTCTAGATTCAAGAGTCACCTGACACAGAGGTGAGAGTGGAAACTTTGGAAGGGTGGTAAAGTAAGGGAAGTGCTAGATTGGAGACAGAGGACCTGGGTTTGAATCTCAGCTCTGCCACTGTGATCCTGGCAAAGTTATTTAACCTCCCTGAGCTCTGAATTCTTTGTGTATTAAAATGAGAGCAGTTGGATCGGATGACTTCTGAGGACCCTTCAAGATCTGGGTTTATGTTCTATAAAAGAAGTTGCCAAAAGAACACATGTAGAGAGAAAAGATGACAGAACCTTGAGGAATACTAACTTCAAAGCGTCAGGATGAGAATGAGGAGCTAGTTTTTGTTTCTTAAGATTGAGAAGAAATGGTGAGTGAGGCATAAGGAGAGCCAAGAGAGTATGATGGCTCTGAAGCCAAGAAGACATGGGGAAAGGGGTATGTAGGAGGACAGAAGGGAACCGTGTCATTGCAACAAGAAGGACAAAAAGAAGGAAGCCTGAAAAATGAGGTATTGGATTTGCCAATTAGGAGCACCTTGGTGATCTTCGAGAGAATAGGGTAGAAGGGAGGGGAGGAGTGATTTGGGAGGAGCCATATTGCAAGAGGCTGAGGAGAGTGGGTAGTAACAGTGGAGATATCAGATATAAACAACTTTTTTCAAGAAGTTTGTCCATTGAGGGAAAGCAAGAAATAGAATGAGGACAAAAGAAGAATGATCAAAGGCAGGAGGTTTTTTTTTAAATTTAAGAAACCAAGGAATGAATGTGGACACATGGGAAGGAGACGGTGGAGAGGGAGAAACAGAAAATGCATGAGAGAGGTGGGGTGACTGCTGAAGCAGCGTTCCAGAGGAAGTAGGAAGGAATGAGATCAAAGGGAGGACATCTTTTCTTTGGTGACTAGAGAGAAGGAGACAGTGGGTGTTTTGAAGGAGAGAGAGCATTCACATCTATGGCTCCCATCTTCTCTGTGATGTAGCACACTAGGTAATCAGCTACAAGCTTCAAGGTGAGGGACTTAAAGAGAGAAGAAAATATTTAAGGGAAATGAGATAGGGAGCAGTGAGGAATCCTGGCTCCAGGCATCATCAATACGTTAGTCTGCCCTGCTTGCCATCAATCAATCAAGTATTTATTAAGTGCCAGGCACCGTGCTAGAGTCTGAGGATACAATATAAAGAATAAAACAATCCCTATTCACATGGAGCTTACGTTCTACATGGGGCCTTCACGTAGAACTAGCATCTCTAGTAGTTTGTTGAGCCCTTTTCAGGGCTGTTCACCCACCTTTGGTGTCCACCTGTCCCTCAACTCTCACCTGTGGCTCCAAGAAGCCATAGCATACATAGGGGGCACACCCCAGTAAACCATCTCAGCAGACAGGCTAAATCAGGTTGAGGGCAACTGACAGTCCTCAAACTGATTGGTGAGTTAGGGGGATGTCTGCCCCTAGCATAGGAAGACTTCCCCTGGTGCAAGGGTGGGGATCCTGTGACCTCAAGGCCATATGTGGCCCTCTAGGTCCTCAAATGCAGCCCTTTGATCAAATCTAAACTTCATAGAATGCCCTCTAGGTCCTCGAGAACTGCAAAGTTTGGATTCAGTCACAGGGTCACGCTTGAGGACCTAGAAAACCACATTTGGCCTTAAGGCCACAGGTTCCCCACCCGTGGCCTGGTGGAATGGGTGGATGAGAACAATTTGTTCCAACAAGAGCTTAGAGATTGGTCAGACATTAAAGGTCATCCACTGTATTCAGGGCCATCGCCAGTCATAGAGGATGGTCAGTACAAAGGCAAATGGAAGAACGGAATTAAATCAGGTGCCTTTGAATTGTCTGGCTAAAGACTCAAAATATTCTTTTGCTGAACCCTCCCGCATTTCAGGAGAAACTCACAAGGAACCAGATTTCAGTCCAAAATAAGGAAGATATCATAATTATTAGACCTAATTGACAATGGAATGGGCTACTTCAGGAGATGGTAAGTTCTCCATCACTAAAAGTCTATGAGTTAAAGATGGATGGCAACTTATGAGTATGTTGTAGAACAAAGTCATGCTTCAAGAAGAAACTGGATTAGATTTATTCATTCATTCAATAAACATTTATCAGGCACCATGTGCCAGGCACTGTGACTAAGGGTCACAGACTTCGAGTGGGAAGTGACCTTGGGAGTCACCAAGTCTAACACCCTCCTTTTACAGATGAGAAAACTGAGGCAAACAGAGGCTAAGTAACTTGCCCAGGGTCACACAGCTAGTAAGTATCTGAGGCTGAATTTGAACTCAGGTCTTCCTGACTCCAGGCCCTGCACTGAGCCACCTGGCTGGAGCTAGAGGACCCGGGTTCAAATCCCAACTTTTCCACTTACTACCTGTATGGCTTTTTACAAATCAGTTCATTTCTCTCAGTTTCCTTTTCCTCTTCTGTAAAATAGGAAGCTTGGATTACTTCATCTCTCAGGCCCCTGCTGGTTTTGAATTTGTATTCCCTTACTGAGAGGAGGGGTGCTGTGATAGGCTGGGTGAGGGATGAGGTCTTCAACGGGAAGAATAGATAGTTGTTACAGTTGCCCACATGCCTAGGTGAAACAATTCAGCCTTCCTCTATTTGCTTCAAAGTTATTCACTCCCTACTGCAACCTGAGAGGAGGCTGGAGGAAGCTCCATGGCAACCACAATGACTCCTAGGAGATACATTTGCCTGTTTTCACCAGCCAGCTAGATGGAGTGACCCTTTCAAAGGGCTGGGGGAGGGGAGGAGAAAGGAGAAGAAAGAGGAGTGGGGAGATGACCCCAGGGGAGCAAGAGGAAGGTGGCCTCTGCTATGCATCCAGAAGCAACGATCAAATTCGCTTGTGTGTGCTATCCCCTGTGTACATGTTCCTATGCTTTACACCAGGGGTCCTTTACCTGTTTTGTGTCATAGACCCCTTTGGCAGTCTGGTGAAAGTTAGGGTCCCCTTCAGAGAATTTTGTTGTTGTTCAGTCGTGCGCAGCTCTTTGTGATCCCGTGGACCATAGTGGCCAGGACCTTCTGTCCTCCGCTATCTCTAGAAATCAGTCCAAGTTCATGTTCATTGCTTCTATGACACTATCTGTCTCATCCTCTGCTGTTCCCTTTTTCTTTTGCCTTCGATCTTTCCCAATAACAGGGTCTTTTCCAATGAGAATAGGTTTTTTAATAACTGAAGGAAATGCAAAATTTCAGTTAGAGGTTAGTGAAAATTAAGAAATTAATTAAAAATTAATAAATAAAATAAATAAAAACCAATTAAAATTAATTTTTCCCATCTAAGCTCATGGGCCTTCTGAAATCTATCCATGGAAACATCCACAGACCTCAAGACAAAAATCCCTGTTTTATAGCCTCTTAGTCTGTTGAGGGAGAAATGATCCCCAGGGATGTAGGAATCCCAAATCAAAATTCCCAGGTCGTCTGGAATGAATTTGCAGACCCAAGCATTCTTTAAGTCAAGGAGGCAAAGATTTATTACACTTTACGTAAATGAAGTGGGCAAGAGTTCTTAGGGAACCTGCAACCATACAGAGCTACAGGGAAAGTTTAAGTACAAGATTTAGGGGTGAAACCTGTCAATTAGGTGTTTGGGGGTGGGATTAGGAAGTGGTTAAGTGGTGGTCAGTTCTTAAAGGAACATGCATTTTTCGTATCTACTGAGCAGGTATCTTACCCAGAGTTCACTGGGAAATAGCCCAAGGGGGGGCTACCTGTGGGTGTGGTTTTTGCAGTGAAACATCACTAAGTCACCAAAAGCTCATGGCTAGCTGGAAATACTGGCTAGGTTCCATCAAGTATCTTGTTAGTCAAGATTAGCATAAGGGAATATACATTTGACTATGTCTAGGATACAACTTAGACTCAGTTTATCATCCAGAAATCAATCCATAACTGGGCATAGCTGCTTACTGAGGAAGAAGCAGAGATAAGTTAGTTGGGGCACGCTGCCCTTTAGCTAGAGAGAGACTGCTAGGGCCAATGCTTTGAAGCTAGGGAGAGATGTGATTTTAGAACTGGAGTTCAGGGACAGGCACCCAAGCAGAAGCTAAGGGGAAATGTGATGTTAGAATTAGGGTCCAAGGGGCAGCTAGGTGGCAGAGTGAGTAGAGCACTGGCCCTGGGGTCAGGAGGACCTGAGTTCAAATCTGGCCTCAGACACTTGACACACTTACTAGCTGTGTGACCTTGGGCAAGTCACTTAACCCCAATTGCCCTGCCTTCCCCCTCTAAAAAAAGAAGATTAAAAAAAAGAATTAAGGTGCAAGCACAAGCACCCCATCAAGTCTCCCAGTGATCCTGTGAGATGAATTGGTGGTCTCATTTCCCTATCTTAAAGATGAATAAACTAATGCCAAGGGGCAGAGATAACTTGCCCATTATCACAATTGTCAGCAAAGTTAATACCACTATGAGTAATAATAATGAAATAATGGATGAATAATTTTGGAAGGCAGCCAACAAAGGGCATACCAACCAACCAATCTCCCTACCATAATAACAACAACTGGCATTTCTACTGAACTTTAAGATTCAGAATTTGAGAGGAGGAAAAGACCTCAGCAGCCATTGAGTTCATCGTTTTTGTTGAATCATTTCAGATCTTCATGACCCCATTTTGGAGTTTTCTTGGCTGAGACACTGGAGTGGTTTGCCATTTCTTTCTCCAGCTTATTTTATAGATGAGGAAACTGAGGCAAACAGGGTTAAGTGACTTGCCCAAGGTCACATAGCTAGTAATTGTCTAAGGCTGGATTTGAACTCAGGAAGATGAGTCTTCCTTATTCCACTTAGCTGTGTTCCACCTAGCCATCTAGCTGCCCCATTGAGTTCAACCCACAAACAAAAGAATTCCCACTATAATTTATCCCACAAGTGATCATTTAGCACCTGCTTGAAAACTGCCCCAAGGACCAACTGAATAAATAAATTAAATCATCCCCATCCCATTTAAAGTGAATGTATTAAAAAAAAAAGGTATTAAAAAAACAAATGTCAAGATGCTAGACCCTGATACCTTAACTAGGTGAAAATACTTCCACATTGAATCAATTAATCATAGGCTTTAAACTAAATATGGAAAAGTACTTGAGTAATTGGAACAACTTTGAACATAAAGTATTTTCATATTGATCACATCCCATGGGTCATCTATAAAATACTGAGACAGTTTGTGTGCAAGAAAGTGAAGAGGAGAGTGTTCCAGACCAAACTTCTTAGAAAGAATCAAAGGAGGGAAGCCTTTGTCTTAGTCTCCTCCTTCCCCCTTAACCAGAAGAGGATCTCAAGAACTGAGAAAGATTTTAAACTTCTCATTTTCCCAACAGTATCCTTGAGACAGCAGCAGTGGCTAGCAGCAATATCTCCATCAGGAGCCAAGGACAGACTGGACAAGATGAAGGCAAGGAGATTCAAGGTTCTACCAAGAGCCCAGCAGAGAAGCTCCACCATTTTTCTCCAAAAGAGAATGTCCAGAGGACTCCAGCAAACAGACTTCCAGGAATTGTAACTTATTGCTTTGTCACAATTCAGTCTCTAAGCTAGAGCCCATTCTCTGCAGTACCAATTATGTACTGAAGGAAGAGTGAGTCACAGACATTTGTATCAATTGTTATTACTAATACACCTTACCAAGTAACCCTCTCTAAAACAGGTGCAGTGGATAGAGCACCAGGTCTGGAGTCAGGAAGACTCATCTTTCTGAGTTCAAATCCAGCCTCAGACACTTAGCTGTGTGACCCTGGGCAAGTCACTTAACCTTGTTTGCCTCAGTTTCCTCATCTGTCAAATGAGCTGGAGAAGGAAATGGCAAACCCCTGTAGTATCTTTGCCAAGATAACCCCATATAGAGTCACAAAGAGTCGGAAATGACCGAAAGATAACAGTAACATAATTGAATTAAGTCTGGCTAACTAACTAATATCTACTGATAATCATGGTATATAGGTGAAGGTCTGTGAGCCCTGAGGGGACAGAGTAGCATGGCTCTGGGGACCTGACTCATCAGTTCAAGTGGGAGTTGGGATAGATCCCCCCTCAAAGGATGTTAAACTGCTTTACATACATTACCTCATCTAAATCTTGAAACCGTGATGTTGGGGCAGCTAGGAGGTGCAGTGGATAAAGGGCTAGGCCTGGAATCAGGAGGACACGAGTTCAAAGCTGAACTCAGACACTTACTAGCTGCATGTCCTTTGTCAAGTCACTTGACCTCCGTCTGTCTCACTTTCCTCATTTATAAAATGGGGATAATAATCGCACCTACCCCCCAGGATTGCCGTGAGGATCAAATGAAATGATATTTGTAAAGTGCTTAGCACGGCGTCTGGTACGCAGTAAGTGCTATCTAAATGCTAGCTTTTATTATTATTATTATCAAAGAATTATATGCATTATCCGCATTTTAGAGTAGAGGCAATTGAGGCCCGAAGACATTAGGCACTGTGCTGGGTACTAAAATTACAAAGACAAGAAAGAAATAGTCCCTGTCCTCATGGGACTTACATTCTATTGGAAGGATGGGGTTTGTTCATACCCCCCACCCAGTTCTACCAGTGTTCTGGTCCACAACAGGAAGAAACAACATGAACCAAGATAAGTAGAGGTGAAATATGTGTGTAGTGGACAGAGTGCTCATCTTAGAGTCTGGCGGATCAGGGTTCAAATTCCAGCCTCTGACACTAGCTATGAGATTCTGGGCAAGTCTCTGAGTCTCAGCTTCCTCATCTGTAATCTAAGACCGATAACGCCTGCCATAGTTCCCCTTGTGGGGTTTTGGTGAAGTTAAGTGAGATCTTGGCTTAAGCTCCCTGAGGACAGGGACTTGTTTCCTTTTGATCCCAGCACCTTGCACTGCCTGGCACCCAGGAGGCACTTAATAAATGCTTACAGATGGATTGAAATAGCTATCTCCCAGTAAACTTCAGAGTACTCTATAAATACCTGTTATTATGTGCCCGGCCCTGTGCTAGGAGCTATGGGAGAGACAAAAGAAATCTCCTGTCTTGTGATCATTCTATTATCAATCAATCGATGAACATTTATATAGAATGATCTAGGGACCGCACTAATCACTGGGGATGAAATTTCAAAGTCATGACAACCCCTGGCTTCAAGGAGTTTGGGGGAGAGGGGTAGAAAGAGAGAGGAAATGCAACATACACAGATAAGTGTATACAAAATAGAAGTGTGACTCGTTTTGCCATTGAAAGGCAGTGTGATATAGTGGGAGACAGTTTGGTGGCGTAATGAATAACCCTTTGGGCTTAAGTCAGGAAGACCTGGGTTAGAATCCTACCTAAGACAAATCACTTAAACTCTCTGTGCCTCAGTTTCCTCCTCTGTGAAACAAGAAGATTGGACTTAATAACCTTTAAGGTTCCTTCCAGCTGTAAGTTGTTGATACTCTGAGATGCCACCCTCTGAGTCCTGCATTTAATGATATTTTGGAACTGGGACCATCTTTGTGGAGATGTCTGGGAAAAAGACAAAAGAAGGCATTAAGTAGAGCTGGGAGGGAGAGTTCAGAGCGTCCTCTATCTTGGGACTTGGAACCATATGGTCAGGATCCATGGGGTCCTGCTGTTTTGCCCTCCAATTTCATATACAAAGAAATAGAAAGTAGTATTGGCGGAGAGGCGGGACTAGTGAACACTAGCCCCCCAAGCCCAGTATCTCTAACGTCTCTGGCCACTGAGACTTCCTGATGCCTTTCTCAGCTTGATGTGATGAAGGAACATGCAAACAGTGGGTCAGCTGGGTCAGCCTTTGTTCAAGGATGGAAGAAAACTTGCTGATCCCTGAACTTTTAGCCATGCAATGATAGCAACTGATCTAGAGTTCAGAGGGCCTCTCTGTGAGGTTTGCACTAAATAGAAAGCTCTGTCATTTTGATGGAGAGTCTTAGTTTGTACCTTCCAAATGAATCAATCACAAGGCATTGACCTGCTATTCTCTTTTCTTAATAACACATTTACCTTTTTTGCAAAGGCATCTGGTGGTACAGTGGATAATATGCTAGGCCAGAATCAAGAAGAACTCAAATCAGATACTTACTAGCAGTGTGACCCTGGGCAAGTCATTTAACTTCTGACTGCCTCATTTTCCTCAACTGTAAAATGAAGAAAATAACATCTACCTCCCAGCTTAGCACATAGTAGGTGCTATATAAAAATGGCACACAGTAGGTGCTGTAAAAAATGGCACACAATAGGTGTTATGTAAATGGGACACAGGAGGTGTATATAAATGGCACACAGTAAGTGCTATATAAATGGCACACAGTAGGTGCTACATAAATGGCACACAGTAGGTGCTACATAAATGGCACATAGTAGGTGCTGTATAAATGGCACATAGTAGGTGCTGTATAAATGCTGATGCCCTTCTCTTCCCTTTTCCCCAAGTAAGAGCTTTTATCAGCATATCCATTTTGTAATAATACCAAAGAATTGGATGTTGCAAAAAGTCTTAGGGCAGTTTTAAGCTTTATCAGCTTAAACTGCCCTAAGACTTTTGGAACACTCTGAAACCATGTACCCTCTACTGGGCATTAGCCTGGTCCTGAAGGTGGGGAGGGTGAGCAGAGGCACTTTCTTGATTTATGGTGACTCCAGTCACACCTAGGGTGAGGCGGTTAGAGCTCTGCTCAGTGGGCTAAATTCGAGGAGTACCAACTCAATTTGATGACTTATTAAGCAGCAAAGGAACAATAGAGTTTAGCACCCAATAATCAAGAATAATTAGTTAGAATAAGAATCTACTAAATCACAGGACAATTGATCTAGAATCAGAAGAAATCTCAGAGGTGTTTTAATCCAACCCCTTAATTTTACAGACGTGGAAACAAAGTCTCAAGGAAGTCAAGTGGTTTGCCCATGGTCGCACAGGTAATATGCATCAGAGGCATGATTTGAACCCTGGTCCTCTAACTCCCAAGCAGGTGTTCTTTCCACTGCACCACACTGCCTCCTATGGCATACTTTCTCTCCCTGACCTCCTCTACTACAATAGCATCCCATATGAGGTCCTCCTAGCCCTGATCCTGTCCCCCCACCCCCCCACCTATAAAGCCTCCCCAGCAGTAGCCTTGTAGGTTTCCTCCAGTTATAGTTTGTCATAGTTTTGAGGCTGTCTACACTCAACTCAGCCCCAGACTGTCTTTGGGATGACTCACAGTTCCCTACTGAGACTAGCTTTTGTGTATTAGAGTGGATTAGATGTCCTCTGGGATCCCAGAGGAAACAACATTGGACATGGAGTTGTCTCAGCTGCAAATGAGCTGGTGACCACATCTCTGAAATAATAAGCCTCTATTTGATATGGTCCCTCACTGATTGCCTGCTAATATGTCCCCAATATCACTTAGCTAGTTCTTATCAAATTGCAAGACCCAAAATACAACAAAACCCCAAAGCGAGAGCCCACTGTCCTTCACCACATTGATCCCTGGAGAGAGTGGCTTCAAACTTGAAGGGACAGCTTCAAAACACTTCCCTCACCAAGTCTGCTTCAAGGTGGATAGCTGATGGATGAGCTTTTCCCTTGCTTTTCCTGGTTGCTGGGCTCCTCAGAGTTGGCTGCTCTCCACACTTGGCTGCTGCAGCTACCAACAGACTCTGCTATGCATTCTGCCGCCTCTTCTGACCTTTTGAAGCAAACAAGGTCATAATTGGTTCTGTTCCATTTCTGTTACTCATTTACTTCATTAGCCACCAGGAAAGAGAAAGACTTTGTTGGAACCTTGTATGCCCACTCATTTGTGGCTTTCCAGAAAATTAAAAGGACAATTAAAATCTCCATATAGTTAGTGAACACCTGTGCTTTCTCTGAATCATGGAAGGAAAGCATCTCTCCATCACAGACTTACAGAAGCAGGCTCACCGAGGTCCACACGGATAATGTGCATGCTCTAAGGACCATATCCTTAATGACCAGTCCCTCATTATACTTACATAGCATATGACAGTTTATAAAGCACTTTATATAATATTATCAAGTCCATGATCATAGATTTCAGGCTGGAAGAGATCTATCATTTTACAGATTAGGAAACTAAGACCCAGAGAGATGAAGTGAGTGATCCCAACTCATACAAGTAATAAATAGTTTTTTTTTTCAATTCATGCCATATAGAGATCAGAAGAAGGAACAAGAACTGTTCAGCCTGGGAAAGAGAAGACTAACGGGGGTGGGGGAGGGGACACACATGATATCTATGTTTAAGTATTTACGAAGCTGTCATGAGGTGGGAGGATTAGGCCTGTTTGGGTCCAGAGCACAGAACCAAGCAGAATAGGTAGGAGTTTCAAAAAGCCTTGGTTTAGGCTTGTCATCAGGAAACATTTCCTAATAATTAAAGATATCTTATCACTCATTGGGGGTAGGTGCCCCCTCAAGCGGAGGTATTCAAACAGAGGATGAAAGGCTACTTGTCGGGGATATTATAAAAGAGATTCAAGTACAAGTTGGACTGGATGTTCCCTGAGACTCCTGCTAATTCTAAAGTTCTATGATTCCATGTCAAGACAAAAAACATTTATTAAGACCTACTATTCTGTGTCATATAAGCAACAAGATGGCATGCGAGACATTTTCTCTGATCCCTACTGATCTCAAATTTCTCCAAAACAGAAATTATGCACCAAAGATAAAGCAACTTCAGCTATGTCCAAGGAGTAGGGTACCCAGAATCCAAAAAAAACCCCCAAAACCCAGAAACTGATATTCCTGGACCCTGAGCTCACTCAGCATTCCTCCTCCAACTCCCACACTACCAGCATCAAGATTGTACTAGCAAGGACACCACACAGGCTTACACCAAAACTTACCCCTAAGTTAAATCTTTTAAAATAAATGTTTTAAAATTATTATAACTGGAAAATACTTGACTAAGTAAATGAAAATATTTTTTAAAATTCACCCCCACACCCCAGTTCCCCTTCTTTCTTTTCAGTGCTGTGGAGTCTCCAGTTCCAGGCTGTGAAAGTTTTCTCAGGGCTCAACAGCCAGCTTGGCCACAGCCCTTCAGAAGCAAAAGCTTGCTTGGGGGCTGCAACCCAGAAGCAACAGTCCTGTGAAGCTCTGGACTTCCTGGTGCCAGGCCAGAGAAGTGAGGAACATAGAGAGTAGGACAGGTCATCAGGACAGGACACCATGCATGTGGTTGGCTGTGCAGCATTTCACCAGTCCTGAAGGAAAGAGTATAGCATCAAGGTGGATCCAGTCCTGACCATATAAAAGTCAGTTGGGGCAGAGACCTAGGCTGGTGAACTGTGAATTGCCCAGTGAGGGGGGAAGCTGAGAAGTTTTGAGATCTAGCCCCCAAAGAAGCAAAAATCAGAGGGGAGGGAGTCAGGAAATGAGTGACAAGGAAAATAAGGGAGAAAACAACTGAAGGCACCAAAGATTTCAAGAAGAAGAAAACCCAAAGACCTTGAACATAGGCAGATAAATCAACAGGAAAAACAATAGCAACAGAAGCAAATATGCCCTCAAGATCTAGTAAACAAGCTCGGGTATCTATAAATAAATACTGCAAAACCTGGAAAATGATCGAACATTTGATGAAACAGAAGACCCTGTGGAACTTGAGGAGAAACTTGAAACCACATCACATTGTTCCTGGGTGTCTTAAAAGAGAAATGAGGATTTTTAAAGCAGAATTTATGTCATGCACAACAAAAATAATGAGCAGAATAGAAAAACTTGAGTGCGATGGCAAGCCTCATCAAAGAAACAAAAGAGAGAATAATAGACTGGGAATGCAAAGAGCCCACTATTTGACAGGCTATAAAAAGTTCTGGGGATACAAGAAAGAATAAAAACAGTCCCTGCTTTTTAGGGAGAGACAACATTCAAACAACTATGTATGAACAAGCTATATGTAGGATAAATTCAAGATAGTCAACAGAGGAAACACACTAGCATCAAGGAGGATTGAGAAAGACTTCAGGTAGAAAGTTGGATGTTAGCTTGACACTCAAAGGATGAGAGAGAAGCCAGGAGATGGGGATGAGGAAGGAGAGCATTCTAGGCATGAGGGACAGCCAATGAAAATGCTTGGGTTTGGAGATGGGATGTCTTGTTTGAGTGATTATCAAATCACTGGATTGCAGAGTATATAGAGGAGGGTGAGGTAGAAGAAGACTGGACAGGTAAGAAGGGATCAGGTTATGAATGGTTTTAAGCACCAAACACCTCACAACAATACTGCAAGGCAGTGCACGTATTATTATTTCCATTTTGCAGATAAGGAAACTGAGGCTTTGAGAACTAATGTGACTTGTCCAGTATCACATAATTCGTAAGTGTGAACAAGAGAGGTTTGGGCTTGATTATTGATAAGGTGTGTTCCAGTTGTAAGCTTCAATACATGTTCTGCAGTCAAGAGATCAACCTTGACCCCAATTTCCTACTGTAGTAAGGGGTTGGTCAGGTCACCCTAATCAAGTTGGTCCTCCAAATAACAAAGAAAATAATTAGTTGGATTTATAGCTTTAAAAGAAGAGTTTATACTTCATTCTTCCTTTATGAGTTATGAAGTTCTTCCATCAAACCGGACGGCATCCAGAGGGGTTAGACATTGGCTGACAAAAGATAAACCGCACCCCTTGTGGCCTTTAAAAATCAAACTTTCCAGCTCCAAAGCCTGTTGAGACAAGAGAGATGAATAGGGGAGGCCTTAATTCTAGTACCCCATTCAGATTCAATGATGGGACAAAATGGGGACCTAGCAAATCACTGAAATGTTTACAAAATTAAGTTTACTTTGCTCTAGATCATTTGCAATATACAGCAGGGTACAGTGGCATTTAGTTTCTCTGACTGCAGACCTTCCTAGTCTCTATCTGGAAACCCATCTGGTTAGCAGGGCAGTTAAGATGACTTGAATGGTGTTTAAGCATATACTAGTTGGAGGCACACTGACTCCACATGGGTAGAACTTTTTATACCCTTAGGCAACCAAGAAGGAAAACAGGGGGCAACCAAGTGTCAGATGCAGTTTAGTTGTCTTTTGAGAAAAACTAATCCTGTACAGCAAACCAGCAGCAAGCCTTGGGAGTGACTGAATCAGCAATGGCAGTGGCTACTTCTGGAGTGCTCAGCCCACAGACAAAATGTTTGAAAGTCACCTATTTTGACTTCCAGGAGCCAAGATGGCAGAGTAAGCAGTAAGTCACTCTCACCATACCTTATTGATCTTAAACAACTCAGAGAATATCGCCCCAGGAAAAATCCTGGAATGGTGGAGCCAGCAGAAAGACAGGGTACAACAGTCTTTTAGCTCAGGAGGCTAGGGGTATTAACAGGAAAGGTTCCTTTTGCCGTGGCTGAAGGGGACCAGCATAGGATAGGAGGCATCCTGGCAAGCCCCACCTCAGCAAACCACTGGGAGATACTGAGCCCCAGGGTGGTAGAGCAGGAAAGCACCAACACCAGGCACACACCAGCAACCACCACCAGCTCCAGCTCTGCACCGTGCAAGCTACCAGACCCCTACAGCCTTCAGCTGCCAGCACCTGAGGCCCCAGAACACAAAGCCAGTAACCAGTTCCCTAGCCCCCAGTACAAGAAGCAGGGGACAGTGCCCCCTGTGCCCCAGAAGCAGGGGGCTTTTAAAAGCCAGAAAAAAAGGCAAGCAACACAGAAAAACAATGACCATAGAGAAATATTATGCTGTCAGGGAAGATCAAAATACAAATTCAGGAGAGGACAGCATTGTCAATATACCCACATCTGAAACCTCAAAGGGGAATATGAACTGGTCTCAAGCCCAAAAAGCCTTCTTAGAAGATCTCAAGAAGGATTTTAAAAGTCAAATAAGAGAGGTAGCAGAAAAATAGAACAATTTCTTTAAAAATACAATTGACAAAATGGGAGGAGGAAGTACACTGAAGAAAACAACTCCTTAAAAAGTAAAATTGAACAAATGGAAAAGGAGGTACAAAAACTAACTGAAAAAAACAATTTATTAAAAATTAGAATTGGGCAAGTGGAAACTAATTACTCTATGAGACATTAAGAATCAGTCAGACAAAATCAAAAGAATGAAAAAATAGAAGAAAACATAAAATACCTCATTGGAAAAACAACTGACCTAGAAAATAGATCGAGGAGAGATAATTTAAGAATCATTGGTCTACCTGAAAGCCATGATCAAAAAAAGAGCCTGGACAGCATCTTTCAAGAAATCATAAAGGAAAACTTCCCTGAGGTCCTAGAACCTAGGGTAAAATAGTCTTTGAAAGACTCCACCAATTACCTTCTGAAAGAGAGCCCAAACTGAAAATGCCAAGGAATATTGTAGCCAAATTCCAGACTTATCAGGTCAAGGAGAAAATACTGAAAGCAGCCAGAAAGAAACAATTCAAATATCATGGGACCACAGTCAGGATTACACAGGACCTTGCAGCTTCTACATTAAAAATTGGAGGGCTTGGAATATGATAGTTTGTAAGGCAAAAAAGCTTGGATTATAACCAATGACCAGCTACCCAGCAAAACTGAGCATAATCTCTCAGGGGAGGAGACGAATATTTAATGAAACAGGGGACTTCCAGACTTTCCTGATGAAGAGACCGGAGCTCAACAGAAAATTCGATCTTCAAATACAAGACTCAAGAGAGGCATAAAAAGCTAAACAGGAAAGAAAAAAACATGTTATTCAATAAGGGCAAACTGTTTACATCCCTACATGGGAAGATTATACCTGTAACTCTTGAGAACTGTATATCTATTATGACATTTAGAAGGGATATACATAGACAGAGGGTATGGGTATAAGTTGACTTTGAAGTGATGATAAAAAACCCAATTAAGTGGTGAAAAGGGATTGTAATGGGAAAGGGGAAAGGAGGAGACAGAAAAAGGTAAATTACATCACATAAAGTGGTGCAAAGACACATTACAGTAGAGGGAAAGAAGAGAAGGAGATAAACATTGTTTGAACCTTACTCTTATTGGAATTGGTTCAAGGTAGGAATAACATACTCAGGTATATAAAACTAACTTGCCCTATAGGAAGTAAGAGGGGAAAGGAGAAAGAAAAGAGAGGGAGGAATAGGATGGCAAGAAAGACACCAATAATAATTATGGCTGTGAATGTGAATGGGATGAACTCTCCCATAAAATGGAAGCAGATAAAAACCATAATCCTATGATATGTTGTTTACAAGAAACACATTTGAAACAGAGGGATACACAAAGAGTTAAGGTAAAAGGCTGGAGTAGAATATAATATGCTTCAGCTGAAGTAAAAGAAAAAGGGGGGATAACAATCCTGATCTCAGACAAAGCAAAAGCAAAAATAGATCTAATTAAAAGACACAAGGAAGGAAACTACATCCTGCTCAAAGGCGCCATAGAAAATGAAGTAGTATCATTACTAAACATACATGCAGCAAATGGTATAGCTTCCAGATTCTTAGAGGAAAAGCTAAGGGAGTTACAGGAAGAAATAGAGAGCAAAATTATACTATACTAGGGACCTCAGCCTCCCCCTCTCTGAACTAGATAACTAGCCACAAAATAAACAAGAAAGAAGTTAAGCAGGTGAATAGAATTTTAGAAAAGTTAGACATGGTAGACCTCTGGAGAAATTCAAATGGGGATAGAAAGAAATATACCTTTTTCTTAGCAGTATGTGGCACCTACACAAAAATTGACCATGTACTAGGGCATAAAAAACTCACAATCCAATGCAGAGAGGCAGAAACATTAAATGCATCCTTTTCAGATCATGATGCAATAAAAATTACATGTAATAAACGGCCATGGAAGGAGAGACTTCAAATTAATTGGAATCTAAATAATCTAATCCTAAAGCAGGAATGGGTCAAACAATAAATCGCAGAGACAATCAATAACTTCATACAGGAGAATGACAATTAAGAAACAACATATCAAAACTTATGGGATGCAGCAAAAGTGGTTCTTAGGGAAAGTTTTATATCTCTAAATGATTACATAAATAAAATAGAGAAAGAGGAGATCAATGAACTGGGCATATGGCTAAAAAAAACTAGAAAAAGAACAAATTAAAAATCCCCAATTAAATACCAAATTAGAAATACTGAAAACCAAAGAAGAGATTAATAAAATTTAAATTAAGAAAACTATTGAACTAATAAATAAAACTAAGAGCTAGTTTTATGAGAAAGCCAATAAAACAGATAAACCTTTGGTTAATTTGATTTAAAAAAAGAAGAAGAAAACCAAATTACCAGGACCAATGAAGAGGAAATTAAAACAATAATTAGAAACTATTTTGCCCAACTGTATGCCAATAAATTTGACAATCTTAGTGAAATGGATGAATATTTGTGAAAATAGAAATTGCGCATATTAACAGAAGAGGAAATAAAATACTTAAATAACTCCATTTCAGAAAAAGAAATTGAATAAGCCATCAGTGAATTCCCTAGGAAAAAATCTCCAGGGCCAGATGGATTTACAAGTGAATTCTATCAAACATTTAAAGAACAATTAATTCCAATACTATATAGACTATTTGGGAAAATAAGCAAAGGAGTCCTACTAAATTATTTTTGTGATACAAATATGGTACTGATACCTAAACCAGGAAAGAAAATTATAGACCAATTTGCCTAGTGAATATAAATGCAAAAATTTTAAATAAAATATTTGCAAAATGATTACAGCAATGTATCACGAGAATAATATACTATGATCAAGGCGGATTTATGCCAGGAATGCAGGGATGATTCAATATTAGGAAAACCATCAGCATAATTGACCATGTCAACAACAAAACTAACAGAAAGCATATGATTATCTCAATAGATCCAGAAAAAGCTTTTGACAAAATGCAACACTCACTCCTATTAAAAACACTGGAATAAATGGAGGCTTCCTTAAAATGATAAGTAGCAAGAAAAACTAATCTTAGTTTCTGGGAAATGGGGCAAACCCTGGTCCTATTACAGGTGCCATTTCAGTTGAGAAACTCATCTCCATTAAAGTAAAAGAGGGCCAGCTATGAAAGAAGAACCCAACTCTAACAGGCAACCTTCCTTTGCCTTTTCCTTTGCATCTCTTCCAGAGTCTCATGGGAAGAAAGGATTTTTCTTCCCCACACGCTCCCCAATTAGTAACAACATCTTGCTATAAAGCAGTTTGACCAACAGGAGATGCAGAAAATTAATTTAATTAATTCAGAAAGCAGCAGATCCAGAGAGTTCAGCTGCAGAGTAGGGAGTTATTCCTGATAGTCAGGAATTGAGTTGTAGATAGGAGGTACAGGGAACCCATCTGAACAATCTGACCAACAAAAATGCTATACTCAGGGCAATAAGCATGAATATACCAGAAGAAGAGAAAGAACATCTGGATCCTACAGTGATAAAAGTATGAGTTGCCTTGACCATGTGTGTTCCCTATATTTGCCTTTCTACAACTACTGTACTCTGGTAGCAATGGTAGCAGCATGCACCCCGTCTTCCTGCTGGCATTGTTTGTATTTGCAGAAGAGTATACCCTAGGGTTGTGAGGGGAATGTTTTGTTGCTGCTGTTCATACTATACCATTTTATTTAATTGTGTCAAATGGCTGACTATTAAAGGTAACCACACTGGTAAGCACTCGTGAATTATAACCTCAAATATGTAGACCCGCAGAATACATTAAACCTAGGGTAGCTGTGTGTCATCTGGATTATCCAGTATTTGAGTGTGAGGTGGGGGAGAGTGGGTAGCTCCAGAGAGGAAATATTGTACTCCCATCATGCATGTATGTAAACCAGACTATATCAAACTCGCAGGGAGTAAAGCCAAATATTCTACTTCATGAGTAAAATAAATACTGGTATCCTGATTATGTGTTTTTTTAATTATTCCTGTTCATGGAGATTTTCATTTCCACCCATTCTATACTCAATGATACTGGAAGCTTCCTAGAGTCAACTTTGCCTTCCCTCATCTATACTGAGAGCTCACCAAAGGCAGGGACTGTATCCTTTTCTCTTGTGAATCCCAAAAGTACCCACTATAGACACATGGCAGGGATGGGGGTAGGGTGGAGAGGGAAAGAAGCGGTAAGTTTGGAGATATAACTATAGCTGGCTGTGATCTAAATCTAGGCTACTGGAGTCTGCCTCCTGTCTCCAAAGCTCTTGGAAGCATGACTCACACACACACTTCCAAGGTCTCTGTGAAAATGAAAAGAGAACTCTTGGGTAGAATAGAAAATTACCAATTTTCCCCTGCTCTCTAGCCACAGTGATAAAGAAAGAAAGCAAGACTGCCCTGCTTTTTTTCTCCAGAGGGATAACTTTATGCTGCTTGCCTGCCAAATCTCAGCAGCCTCCCCATCATCACCCATTTGGCCCAATGATTGAGAAACTTAATAAAGGATATAGAGCTCATCTTTTGCTTCTCATCCCCAGATCTCATTTTCTAAATTGCTCACTGATCCTATACCAATGAATGACTTGAGGATCTCTTTCTGCATGCCCCTGACTCCCACACACCAAACTTGCCCACTCCTCACCCCACCACCCACCTTGTTCGCTTTGGCTACAGAAGGTTCAAATTATTTTCAAAGGAGTCATGAAATAATCAAGGGAGCTCCCTGCCCAGCTCCCACTCTGCTCCTATAAGGTCCAACTGCAATGCACCACAGCTGATAACAAGAGCTGTGAATTTTTACTGAGCTTTACCATTTGAAAAGCACTTTAAGTGCATTATCTCATTTGGCCCTCAGGACCACACTGTTGCACTATCTATTAACACACAGAAAGGGTGAGTATCCCCAGGCGGAAGGGATTGCGGCTGCTGGAGCCTGTGGGACAGAACAGTTCCTAGTATATAGAAACAGTTGCCTCCTACGTGGGCATAGGTGGAAGAAAGACAGATTAGTGGTCATAAGTACCCAGGAACTCTTCTGGGTCCTGCCACCCAGTGTCTTGGCCTGGGTTCCACTCAACTCAGGCTAGAGTATAAAATGCAAAGTCAGTTGCACAAAATATTGCACAAATATCACAGATTGGCTCATTTGACTCCACCTTGCTTATACTCTGAGAAAACCTCCAGATAAAGATAGGCCCCTATTTCCCTTTAACCAGCCTAATTCCTAACAGGACCATGCTTAGAACATAGTATTTAATAAATGCTCCATTGATCTATTTTTCTTCCTGACTCTATCTAGCTGTCTTTTATCTATCTATCAATCTATCTATCTGTCTGTCTATCCATCTATTTCTCTACTTGCCTACCTATCTATATCTATCTGTCTGTCTTTCTGTCTGCCTGTCTTTCTGTCTGTCTGTCTTTCTGTCTGTCTTTCTATCTATCTGTCTATCTATCTCACCCTTTCCAACACTCCATGACCCAAAAAGAAGACACTTGTATTATAGTCTAAAGTATGTTTACCGTGTGAAGGAGGAATTTAAAAGAACTCTGAATGCCCCACTCAGTTTACTGTTTCCCTTTTCTCAAGGGAATGTTCATTCCCTGGACCTGCTGGCAGATGAGGACTACCATTTATTTATCCACATTATTCACATTTATCCACAACATCTGGATGAATGATTTCACTGGTATAGGGAATTCCCACATGAAGGAGTCCCTTTGCTAATACAAGTTGGCACCTTCTCTACAACTTAGAGTATTAGAGAGTTGCCTGGGGCACTGAAAGGTTAAGCAACTTACCCAAAGTCACACAGCCACTTTGTGTCAGAAGCAGGACTTGAACCTAGATCTTTCTGGCTTAGGCTGTCTATCTACCAGCTTCTGCAGAGGTAGCTGTTGCTGCTCCCTGGTCAATTGTGAGGGGAAAATCTGAGGCTGAAGATCATTGAAGGCTCCTCAGAGATGTTTGGGGGCAGCTAGGTGGCACCATGGTACATAGACCACCTGGCCTGGAGCAGAAAGACTCATCTTCCTGAGTTCAAATCCAGCCTCAGAGATTCCCTAGCTGTGTGACCCTGGGCAAGTCACTTCACCCTGTTGCCTTAGTTTTCTCATCTGTCAAATGGGCTGAAGAAGGAAATGGCAAACCATTCCAGTATCTCTGCCAAGAAAACCCCAAATGGGGTCACGAAGAGTCGGACACAACTAAAGACAACTATACAGCAACAGAGATCTATAACAACACCCACTGCTGCCTCCTTGACCTGGAGCTGCAGGAACTCATGCTTCTAGCTCCCTGTCCACACTGTACCTGGGTAGAACTCCTTGCTATCCACATAGTAGCAGCTTTCCCCCAGCAGAGATCACACAGCTAGTAAGAGTTAGGACCGACGAACTGAAGCTACGAGATGGCAGACTTTGGCTCAACATAAGAACGAACTTAAATTTCAAGCTCAAAGGGACTTCAGAGGTCATGTAATCAAACCCCCTCAGTTTACAGATGAAGAACACAGTGAATGGCAGAGCTAGCTGAGATTGGAACTCAGGTCTTCAGACTCCTAGAGGTGGGATTCTATTTTACTACCACACCTAGAATTTTCTACTAGTAAGAGCTGTCCAGTAGTAGAATGGGATTTTCTGGGGGATAATAAACTCCCCACTGCCGGAGGCATTCAAGCTAGGGGGCCACTGGTCGAGGCTATAGAAGAGGAGACTTCAGGCAGGGCTTGAGTTAGAGGATCCCAATAAAAATAATTTACATTCATATAGAAGACAGAGAGAGATGGATACATGGATAGGTGGATGGAAAGAGAGAGAGAGAGAGAGAAAGAGGAGAAGGGGGATGGCACACATTCATTAAGCATTTACTACATACCAGACACTATACTAAACACCAGGAATAGGATTACAACAAAAAAAGACAGTCCCCACTCTCAAGGAGCTTACACTCTAATGGGGGTGAGGAATGACACATATAAAGGGATCTAGAAAAATGGAGGGGGTGGGGGAAGGGGAGGAAGGATCCCTAGGGACAAGGCTCCTGGTGAGGAGGTGGAAAAGTCTGGGGACCCAGAAGTGAATTCAAGGGAGGAGTCAGAACGGCTGCTCTGAGTCTCCACCCATCCCAGCCCGGGACCCATCAATCAGGGAAGACTGCTGAAGGGGCAGAGGCATGTCGGGGTCAGGAGCCTGAGGCTGAGGAGACACAAAAGTCCAGTGAGGCGGGAGCAGAGCTGGGACAGATAATTTTTCACACCATAACCTATGAAGTGATGGTGTAGCTTGGAAAAACCTCTGATTTTTGTCATCATCTTTTTCTGTCCAACAAGTAAGTAGTCTGGCCTCTAGCCATACTCTGCCCCCTCCCTGCAGGCCCTTCTGCTTCTTCTTTGGAAGCCTTCATATCTGGAGTCTTCTATTCTGGGCTAGAAACTTCCAGTTTCAACTCATGATGAAAAATGTTATCCACCTCCAGAGAGAGAATCTGAGTGTAGATTGAAGCATATTTTTAAAACTTTATTTTTCTTGCTTTTTTTTTGCAATATAGCCAATATGGAAATGTTTTGCATGATTTCACATGTATAATGGGTATTATATTGCTTACTTTCTCAATGGGTGGGAAGGGGTTGGAGGAAGGGAGAGAATTCGGAAATCAATTACAATAGAAATACAAGCAAAAGAACTCAGCATAGGGGAAAGAGCCCTATATCTGGAGGAGGGGGCCCAGGTTCAAATCCTGCATGTGACTTCCTATTTGCATGACCTTGGGCAAATCACTTAACTTCTGTAGGTTCCATTTTCCTCATCAGAAAAAAATATGTGAGGTAAATTAGATGGTCCTTGAGTTCTCTTCCAACTCTAAATCTATGATCTGTCATTCAACCTATCTGGGATTCATATTACCCCCAAACACAGTAAACTCTAATAGATCCTTATCACCTCCAGGAACAATTGGGAATTCAGCTGTCAAAGGGGGTGAAAGGAGGACATCCTTAGCATAGAGTACAGCATGTACAAAAGCAAGGAGGTAGTAGGCCCACAGAGCATGCATCAGGACCAGAATGCTGCTCATTCTGGCTTGAGTACAAGCCACAAAAGGGCAGCTAAAGGTAGTAGGAGATGGGGCCTAGAGCTCAGGAGATTGAGGTCTGAGAGCCATCTGTACGGAGGTGGATAGTTGAACTGCAGAAGGTTATGAGATCTCTAAGGAAGAGAGTATAAAGAGAGAAGAAAAGAGCAAAAGACAGAGTGGAGGCAGTCACCTACATTGAGGGGATTAGGCAGGGGAGGCATTCCTCTGGTCATTAGGGGGAGAAGGAGAACAAAGGGAGGAAGCCAAGGAAAGAAAGAGGATGCATTCTGGTGGGGGCGACCAACAGGTGAAAAGCCATAGAGAGGTGAAGAGATTGAGGACCAGAAAAAGGTTACTGGATTTGATGGTGACACAGATAACCTTAGAAAGGGTCATTTCAGTAGAATGGTTGGAGTGGAAGTTCAGTTGCAAGGGTTGAGAATGCAGCAAGAAATTAGAGCCATTGGGTGTAGACAATTCTTTTTAATATTTTACCGATGCTTTTTGTTTTTCACGCCCCTGGCACTTCCCAAACACTATCACCACCCTCTCAGAATTCTGCCTAGAAAGAAAGAAAACAAATTAAGAAAAATCATGTTACAGTGATCACACCACAGTCTACCACCTCTCTCCTGAGGGAAATGAGTTCCACCATCGGTCCCCTGAAACCATGATTAGTCATTGCCTTTAATCTGATTTCTAGTTATAGATGACTTTTTCAGAAGTTTAGCAGAGGAAAGGGAAAAAGGAGGTGGGCTGGATGAGTCTGAATAAGTCAGTGAAGGCAATATAAAATTGGGGAGAACAAAGTTTATTTATTATTACATTATAAGGAGAAAGAGAAAGAGAAGGAGAAGGAGAAGAATCCTTGAGCAAATTCCAGGAGAAAGTGGGAGAGGAAAAGATCAAGACCATGGATAGCAGGAGACAGCTAGGTAGTCCAGTGGACAGAGCACTAGGCACAGAGTCAAGATAGACTCGAGTCCAAATCTGGGATCAGACATTTATTAGCTGTGTGGCCCTAGGCAAGACATTTAACCTCAATTAATAGGGATGATAATAGCACCTACTTCCTAGAGCTGTTATAAAGATCAAATTAGATAATATTTGTAAACCGCTTTTCAAACAAGAAAATGCTATATAAATACTAGCCATTATTATTAGAAGGGTATTAGAGGGTTCTCAAAGAGGACCATGACATCAGGAAGGTGATGCCATGACATGCAAGTGAATTGGATTTAAGTGAGGCAGGGCTGTGCAAAGTCACCAGCCTCACTTTCTCCTCTGGAGTCATCTGGACCTAGTGGCCAGATATAGATCGGGACGATCGGATATGGCCCCCATTACAGGGATTAGATTTAATGAGAAGGGTAGATATCTCTCCCTCTTTCACAGAAAAAAAAAAAAGGAGGACAAGGGCTAATGATATTTAGGCTTGAGGAATAGAGAAAGAGAAACAAAGGCATTCTCAGAAGATGACCTCAATCGCCTAAGTGAAGTAGGAGGTTAAGTTATCTGCTGTAGTTGTCGGGGGTAGTAATACCATTGGTGGCAGGAAATAAGAGGTTTGGCATTATCAAACAGGATCAGTCAAGGTAAGTCTTTCCGAACCTTAAAAAGGTTAAGTTTCCAATAGAGTTTAGAAAATGAAAGGAACTGTCAACAATCATGTAAAAATGCCTCAAATCACTAATGATGAAAGAAATGCAGATTTAAACAATTCTAAGGTTTCATCTCAGTGTAATAGCAGAAAACCAAAAGCAAAGTGGCTATCCAACCATTGGAGAATGGTTGAGGAAATTGTTGTACATAAATGCAATGGAATATTATTACAGGAAAGGAAATGGTGAATATGAAGAATTCAGAGAAAATCTGGATGACTCATTAAAGTAATGCAGTGGAGACAAAATGAATATAAAAATATACATGACTAAATCAATGCAAATGAAAATGCTAAAATGCAGATTAAATGCAATGACCAATCTGGATTCTGGAAAGCTGATGATGAAATATACTCCCCTTCTTTTGGTGGAAAGGTGGTAGATTCTAGATATAGAATTTTGCATACACTGCTGGAATTTTGCATACACTGTCAGATGTTTTTGCTGGAACAATTTGTCTCACTTAGCTGCCTTTCTATGATTAAGGAAAGGTTCCATGGGCAGAATAGAGGGGATGGAGGAAGGCAGGAAAGAAACAGGGACATAAAACTATCAAAAAAAATTACTAAAACATCTTTTAGAAGAAAAGGGTCATTTCCCAATAGATAACAGGTCAAAAGCTACATAATACAATTAGGAAAACAAGAATTGCAAATTGTTAACAACCCTACGAAAGAATCCTTCAATTCACCAATAATAAGAAAAATTTGAATCAAAACAAACCTGAGGTTTCACCTTATGGCCAACAAATTGGAAAAGATGGCAAAATATGGGAACAGTCAAAGTTGAAGTTCTGGTAGAAAGACAGACATCCTAATAAACTGTTGGTAGAACTGTGAATTAATAAATCCATTCTGAAAGGCTACTGCTAGACAGAGGTTAATGACAAAAAGCAAAGTCCCACAGACCTCAAAGTGGCAGCATTTTTATAATTACAATAATAGTTAATTTTTAAGATTTACAAATTTTTGTGTATAAATATGATATATATACATATATATTCTCATTTGATTTTCACAACCCTGTGAAATAAGTGCCACTGTTTACCCTATTTTAGCGATGAGAAAATTAAGGCTTAGAGATTAAGTGACTTGTCCAGGATCACACAGATAGGAAGGATCTTGGGCACAATCCAAACTCAGGTCTTCCTGATCCCAAATTGGGCTATACACTATAATACCTAGCAAAGCAGTGGAAACAAAGCAAGTATCAATTGATTGGGAAATAGCTAAGCTGTATATGGCACATGAAAACATTGGAATATTACTATGGTATAAGAAACTATTTTTAATGCAGAAAAGCATGAGAAGATTTATATGAACTGATGCAAAGAAAAAGAAATAGAACCAGGAAAATAATATGCATAACCATAATAATGTAAGTGAAAAGAATGACACAAAACAATTAAAACTGAAATCTGCACATAGCAAGTATGCTCTGATTTACTCTCCCAGAGCTAGGCAGGCTTACATCTACCCCTTGGGTTTCAGGGTAGCCTGAGGGGTTTGGGTATCTCTGCTCCACTGCCATTGGCTTGAACCCACTAGCTGTGCCTCTCCCTCTGTTAGGTGCCGGTGAACAGAGGCCAAGTTCTTACCACTTAACGGTGGTTAGCTTTCACAAAGGGATATTTACTTCAAGATTATGGCAAGAACAAAAGTACAAATATTTCCTCCCAACACCTGAGGGGCACACTCGAAACTCATTTCTACATAGCATCGGTCCCTCTAACTTCACGCCCATCAATTCTGGATGATGACGGCAGTGACAACAACAATGATGATGATGGTGTTAGCTAGCTTTTCAATGGTACTTCCAGTTTTGCAAAGCATTTTACAAGTATTATCCCATTATCCCATTAAGTGCTATTATTGTCCCCTTTTTACAGAGGAGGAGGCTAGGGTACACAAGTCAAGTGACTTGCACAGGGTCACACAGCTGGCAAATGGCCTCAGTTGGGAGAGTCCAAGGCGTTGCCCCTTATAGCGCTCTCTCGCCGGTCTCTGTCAGTGAAGAGTCCAAAGGACCTGCCAAGAAGAGGACCAAAGAGGCCAGGCTGAGATGGATGCAGGCCTTTTCAAGAAGCCTCCAGTTTCATTTACACAGCCAGCTGAACAAGGATCTTCCTCACCATGTGGCTAGTTGACCAGACTCAGTTACAGAATGGCCACAGATGCTACAAAATCTTTCTAAAACTATCTATAGCTTCAGGACTCTCCAAGAATCAGGCACCTCAGACTCTCCGAGTAGGGTGCTTTGCATCTGCTGATATCTCTGCTACACGTAAAGGACCAAGTTTGATCCTAAAGAAGGGATATGAGAAGGCTCCTCGACCTACTTCTTTGCAGAGATGAGAAGTGCTGGATTTGTGAAGCCCAGCACAAAACATCAGATTTTCTTTTTTTTGATACGTTGGTTCATTTTGTGGAACATCTTTACCCAATTTTTTCTTCTTTCTTACAAGTAATGGTTCTCACTGTCACATTGTTGGTGGAGTTATGAATGGATCCAGCCATTCTGGCGAGCAATTTAGAACTGTGACCAAAGGGTTATTAAAATGTGCATACCTTTTGACCCAACAACACCACTTCTAGGGCTGTATCCCAAAGAGATCACACAAGGAGGAAAGGGACTCGTAGGTACAAAAATATTTATAGCAGCTCTTTTTATGGTAGCAAAGAATTGGAAATCAAGAGGATACCCATCAATTGGGGAATGGCTAAACAAGTTGTGGTATATGAATGTAATGAAATACTATTGTGCTATAAGAAATGAAGGCCAGACAGACTTCATTATAACCTGGAAAGACCTACATGATTTGATGCTGAGTGAGGGGAGCAGAACCAGAAGGATATTGTACACAACCACAGACATACTGCTTCTGTGATGACTAACTTTGATAGACTTGGCTCTTCTCAGCGATACAAGCTTCAAAGACAGTTCCAAAGGACTCATGATGGAAAGAGCTATCTACAACCAGAGAAAGAATTACGGAGTCTGAATATAGATTGAGGCAAACTATTTTCTCTCTCTTTTTTCTCTTCTTTTTTGGTTTTGTTTCTTCTTTCTCATGATTCATTCCATTGGTCATAATTCTTCTTTACAACTTGACTATTGTATAAATAAGTTTAATGTGAAGGTATATGTAGAACATATATTGGATTCCATGTCATCTTGGGGGGGAGAGGGGAGGGGAGGGAGGGGAAGGGAACTTGGAACTCAAAAACTTGTGGAGCTGAGTGTTATAAACTAAAAATTAAAAATCTAAAAAAAAAAGTAATGGTTCTCAGGGAGATGGAAGGGGGAGAGAAATGTAGGTGATATCAAATGGTAACAATGAAATTTTAGTTTTAAAAAAGCAAAGATAGTACTAGGGATGTATGGAGAGGAGAGAGGAATGTTTTCCAGATGGAAAGAATGGCTCAGGAGCAGGAGAATGTATGACCAGCATAATTATATGTTGTTGTTCATTCATGTCTGACTCTTCATGACCCTATTTGGCGTTTTCTTGGCAAAGCTACTGTAGTTGTTTTCCAGTTACTTCTCCAGTTTATTTTACAGTTGAGGAAACAGGCATACCGAGGTTGAGTGACCTGCCCAAGGTCACACAGCTAGTAAGTGTCTGAAGCCAGATTTGAACTCAGGACGATGAGTCTCCCTGACTCAAGGCCCGTTGCTCTGTGCACTATGGTGCCACTTAGCTTCCCCAATTATACCCATAAATTAACTGCATGGGTTTAGGGGGTGAGGAGGAGTGAACAGGAAGTAGGGAGGAAGAAAAAGATGAGTTTCAGCTTTGTAGTCTGCAAGGGAACACGGTAGAGAGTTGGACTGGGAGTCAAACGTGTTTGAAAACAAGCTCTGACACATTACCTGTGTGACCCCTGGACAAGTCAACCTCTGTGGGCCTCAGTTCTCCCATTTGTAAAATGAGTAAGTTAGATTAAATCAGGGGTTCTTAACCTGGGATCTGTAAATATTTTTAAACATATTTTGATAACTACATTTCAATATGATTGGTTTCCTTTGTAATCCTATGTATTTTATCTTATGTACTTAAAAACATTATTTGGGGCAGCCAGGTGGCGCAGTGAGTAGAGCGCCGGCCCTGGAGTCAGAAGGACCTGAGTTCAATCTGGCCTCAGACACTTGACACACTTACCAGCTGTGTGACCTTGGGCAAGTCACTTAACCCCAATTGCCTTACCTTCCCCCATCCAAAAAAAAATCTAAAAAAAAACCCAAACCATTATTCTAAGGAGGAATTCAGGGCAGCTAGGTGCTAACGTAGTGCATAGAATGCTGGCCCTAGAGTCAGGAGGACCTGAGTTCAAATCCAATCTCAGAAACTTACTAGCTGGGTGACCCTGGCAAGTCACTTAACCTCTCTTTGCCTCTGTTTCTCATCTGTAAAATGAGCTGGAGAAGGAAATGGGAAACCACTCCTGTATCTTAGCCAAGAAAACCTCAAATGGTGTCACAAAGAGTCAGACAGAACTGAACAACAATAAACAACAAAGAAGGAATTCATAGATTTCAGACTGACAAAAGGGTCTATGACCCCCAAAAATTAAGAACCTAGAAAACAGACTTAGCCTAGCAACTTACATTCTAACTAGAAACATGACCTTACTATTAAAGAACATACTATTAAAAAATTAGAAGAGAGGCTGACCTATTCCAGCTATGGGTAGGCATTGTATTCTTCACCAAACAAGAGATCGAGGCAATTAGACAAGGCAAAATAGATAGCTTTGGATAAGAAGAAAAGTAGTGATCAAATGGGAAGAAAATCTTAGTATCAAATTGCTCTGAAACGGGTTTGACATCCAGGATATGTAGATATAGATATATGTAACCAAAAGCCATTCCCCAATAGATAATGTGGTCAGCAGATATGGATATACGGTTCTCAGAATAAAAACTGCAAACTATTAACAACCACATAAAAGAATTCTCTAAATCACTAATAGAAGAAATGTTTTACCTTACATGCTGCAAATTGTCAAAGATGACCAAAGATAGAATAGTCAATATTGAAGGGATTATGGGAAGATAGGCACACTAGTGCATTATTGATGACTCAGTAAACCATTCTGAAAAACAATTTGGAGTTGTGCAAATGAAGTTATTAATTTAGGCAGCTAGGTGGCACAGTGGATAAAATCCCAGTCAGGAAGATTTGAGTTCAGATCTGACCTCAGATACTTACTGTGTTTGTGTGACCCTGGGCAAGCCACTTAACTTCTGTTTGCCTCAGTTTCCTCATCTGGAAAATGGGGCTGATAATAGCACCTAACTCCCAGAGTTGTTCAGATGAGATAAAAATTATAAAGCAGTTAGCACAGTGCTTGGCACATGGTAAGTGTTATATAAATGTAGCTATTTGTGATCAGTTATAAAATGTCCATATTCTTTGATCCAGAGATTCCATTACTAGGCTTATACCCCAAGGAGGTTATTGATAAAAAGAAAGTTCCCATATGCACCAAAATTTTTATAGCAATACTTTTTATGAGAGCAAAGAATTGAAAATAAAGCTGATGCCCATCATTTGGGTAATGGCCAAACAAACTGTGGTACATTAATATAACAGAATATTACTCTGCTATAAGAAATGATGACTGTAATGAATACAGAGAAATATAGAAATATTTACATGAACTAATGCAGAGTGAAGAAAGCAAAGCTAAGAAAACAATATACACAAGTAACTACAATAATGTAAAGGGAAAGAACAACCATAAAAAAAATTGTTAATGAATGTTGTGGGGAAAGTGGGTGTCCTTGCTTTGCTCCCATATTTATTAGAAAAGTTTCCAGTGTATCCCTATTGCATATGATGCTTGCCTTTGTTTTTAGATAAATGCCTTTCATGATATTTTAAAAGGTTCCTCTTTTCCTATACTTCGTAGGTTTTTCAGCATAGAATGGTGTTTTACTTTGTCAAGAGCTTTTCCTGCAATGTGGTTTGGGATATTTCAGTTTTTAAATGATTAATTATGTTGATTGTTTTCCTAATACTGAACAATCCTGGTGTCTCTAATGAATTGGGAAAAAAACTGGAATCTACAATGGCAAGTCTCACCAAAGAAACAAAAGAGAGGACAATAGATTGGGAATGCACATAAATAGAAGGGAAGGACAATCTAGAAGAAGAGGAGAAAAACCAATAATTTTTTTTAAATATGCTCATTCTGACAATAAAACATACTGATCTCAAAGACAGGATGCACAGAGACAAGCTAAAGATCATAGGTCTCCCGCTAGAACATGACAGGACAAAAAACCTCAACACCAAAATGCAGTAATAATAGAAGAGAACTAACCAGATCATCTGAAGATAGAAAACGAAATATCAATTGAAAGCATTCATAGATCACCTCCAGAGAAAAACCCAAGGCTGCAAACTCTAAGACATATGATGGTTAAGTTCAACAACTCAATTCAGAAGCAATAAGTCTTGAAAACTATCAGAGTGCAACATGGAGCACTCTGACTCCTGCAACGACTGGCCTTGTTCTGAGTGTGAGGCATAATGAAAAAGGGGGATCCGTGGGGCAAACTCTCCAAGGCAGTAACAAAAACCTCCTGGAGAGGAGAGCCTAAAACCTTGGAACCTTGGAAGTTTTGATTGCATAGGAATACAGACAACAGAAAGAGATTAAATAATGATAGGGTCATGAATCAGAGAATGAGAATCTAGAATAGATAGAAAGAGAGGATGGATAATGAAGAGTGGAAGAAATCCTTTCCAGAAAGGGGCACAAAAAATGAAATTAAAAAACAAATGAGCAGGACTAGTTGAATGGGAGGAGAAGGAAGGGAAATGTACTTGACTAACTCAGAGGAAAAAAGGAGGAGGAATAATATACATAGGAGGAGAATGTGTATCCATGTCAAATGATGGCCTTCTCTAGTGCATGATAGGGAGGGAGGGAGACAATTTGAAACTTAAAATGTAACAAAAAATTAATTTAATTTAATTTTAAAAAATTAAAATTGATCATTTACAAGGTCTACTGCTATTGCAAACAAATAGAAAAACGTAGAAGTGTTAATACATCCTTTACAGACCATATTGCAATAAAAATAGTAATAGGTTCAGGGACTACAAACAAAAGATACAAACCCAAATGGAGATTTAACAAGGAAACCCTACATAACTGGTGGGTCAAAGGACAAATCATAGAAACAATTAATATCTATGTAAAATAAAGTGATAATAATGAAACAACATACCAAAATGTCTAGGATACAGCTAAAGCACTCTTCAGCGGAGGTGGGGGGTGGGGGGGGGGTGAAGGGAAATTATATTCTTAAAAAGCATTCATTAACAAAATGGAAGAAGAAAGGATTAATGAACTGAATCTGCATTTTTATATATTAGAAAGCCAATAGATAAACCTAAAATAAGGGCAAAAGAAGAGATATTAAAAATTAGAGGGGAAATAGAAAAATCAGAAACAAAAAACATAGTGATGGTAAATAAAATTAAGAGCTGTTTCCCTGAAAAGACTAATAAAGTTGACAAGCCTTTAGCTAATCTGATTAAAAAGAAGAGAGCAGAAAATCAAATTAATAATATAGCGAACCACCAAGGTGAAATCATAACAAAATAAGAAGAAATCAAAAGAATAATCAGAACATATCATGTACAGTCATATGCTAACAAAATTAAGAACACAAAAGAAATAAGGAATGCCTTCAAAAATATAAAATATATAAACTACAAGAGCAGATAGAGATCTTAAATAACCCTGTCTCAGAAAAGGAAATAGATTGAGCTATCAAGGAACTACAAAAAGAAAAATTTCCTGGTTCTGATGGGTTCACAAGAGAGTTCTATCAAACTTTTAAGGAACAGTTATCCCTCCTACTTCACAAATTAATCTCAAAATGAGAAATCAAGCATCCTACCAGAATCATTTTATGAGACAAATAAAATCCTAATATCTAAGCCAGGGAAATATAAAACACAGCAACAAAACTACAGATCAAGTAGATTTACACCAGGGATGCAAGGAAGGTTCACCATTAGGAAAACAATTAACATAATCATGTTAAAAACCAAAATACCAAAAACCACATGATCATCTCAACAGATGCAGAAAAAAGCCTTTGACAAAAATCAAACTCTTGTATGCTAAAGCCCCCACAAAGTATAGGCATAGAGGGACCATTTTTTTAAAAAAATTTCATACAAAGCATCTGTCTAAAACCAAAAGCAAGCATCATATCCAGTGAGGAGACGCTAGAACTTTTTCTAATAAATACAAGAGTAAAGTAAGGATGCCCATTCTCCCCACTATTACTTGATAGAGTTCTGGATATTCTAGCAATAGCAATAAGACAAAAGAAAAAAATAAAGGCATAAAGATAGGGAAAGGAGAGATAAAACGATCTATTTGCTGATGATATAATGGTATACTTGGAAAATCCTAGGGAATCAATAACTGAGACAGTTAATAGCTTTAGCAACATTGCAGGCCACAAAATAAACCCTCAAAAACCAACAGCATTTCTATATAATAATAACAAAAGCCAAGAAGCGAAAATAGACAGTGAAATCCCAATCCAAGTAACTATAAAATGCATGAAATATTTGGGGATCAGCCTAACAAAGCACACAAAAGACTTATTTAGAGCCAATTATAAAGTGCTCCTTAAAAAAATAAAGAACAACTTAAATAGCTGAATATTCAGTGCTCATGGCTAGACCATGCAAACATAATAAAAATTGCAATATTTCCAAAATTAATTTATACTTTTAAGGCTACACCAATAAAATTACCAAGGGAATACTTTACAGAATTCGATAAAATAAAAAATTCATTTGGAAAAAAAAACAAAAGATCTCGAATATCAAAGAAAATGAGGGAAAGAGGTAGAGATGAAGGGAAAATAATACTTCCAGATCTCCAACTATGTGATACAGCAGCAGTCATCAAAACCATCTGGCCTTATTAAATAATAGAGAAATAGGTCAATGGAACAGACTAGACAGGGGAGAATCAGAAATAATAGAAAACAATAACCCCATGTTTGATAAAGTGGAAGATATAAATTACCTGGTGGGAAATACCTTTATTTGATTTTTTTTTAAACTGCTAGGAAAGCTAGAAAATAGTATGGAAAAATTAGGCTTAGACCAATTGTCATTACTGTTCAGTCATTTCAGTCATGTCTGACTCTTTGTGACTCCACCTGGGGTTTTCTTGGCAAAGATACCGGAGCGGTTTGCCATTTCCTTCTCCAGATCATCCTCCGGATGAGGAAATGGAGGCAAGCTAGGAAGTGTCTGAGGCTGGAACTGTGCCACCTGCCTGCCCAGCTTAGATCAATACTTTATGTCATCTATAATATGTTCTAAGGGGATATGTAACCTTAATATTAAAGAACATACTCTTTTTAAAAATGGAAGACAGGCAGATC